>NC_089752.1:75398070-75438070 GCF_040412425.1 Macrobrachium rosenbergii | reverse complement strand
AAATAATATATTTTCTTTTTTAGATGACAATAAGTTTGTTGTCTAGTGGGCTTGAACCATGGAAGACAAGAACTCAGGACGCATTTAACCACACGGCCAACAAGTTGGATAAAAGTTGATACCGACTCTAATTGCCAAATCACTTGTCGAACACGGGTATTTCTAATTAGAATCGATGTCAACTCACCTCTGCCATACTCCATGTAATGCGTTTGTCGCACACAGCCAAATTATGAATGAATTTTATCACATCACCATGATTCATATTCAGTCATTAAGCAAGTGGGTTTATTGGAAAATAAACCAACTACATCACAAAAGCCAAGTACAATATGAATTGTCTTTTAATTTTAATCCAAAAGTTGGTCTTTTAAGATCCAGTTCCATTATCTCTTTTACTCATTCACACATAGTGTGCGAATTTATATGCACCAGTGTTCATTGAATTATCTCCCCATCTTTTCTTCTTTCCATAAAGTGCTTCAGCTGAGTGAATTTTCAAAAGGTGTTTCATAGAGGTAATGTACCACCATTTACTAACATTTATCAGCTGTTGTGAACGAGTGGGTATTCATTATTCAAGACTGTATATGTCAGAACACCAAATCGCACATTGCATGCAAACCTCATAACCTTCCCTTCCTCATGTCAGGGAGCAACCACTAGTTCTTAGGACTAGCCACCCCAAGTGCACACCCAAGGGTTTCCCTTCCATAGTGCCACTAATCTGAGTCACTGCCAACCAATTAAGTTACTGAAGCACTTACCCTTTCTACTTTCCCTCTTACTCCTTACCTACATTCTGCCCCAGGCAGAGTGCCATTTCTTTCAGTGCTGTTTGGTTGCACTGCCTTTTAGTGTTGCTTCCCGGAGCACACCGGCACCCCAGTGCCACCCAATCAAAGTAATCACATATAAGCTACTGCACCTGTACCTGAGATACAGAGTGCCACCAGCAGTGTACCCACCCCAAAGGACCTTAGCTCCTTCAGGATCACTACCCTTTGCCAAGTGTTTCCACCTATAAGGAATTATACCTTCAGGATCACTTCCATATACAAGCATATCCGCCCATAAGGATCAGACTTCCTTCAGGATCGCTCCATCAGTGTGACCTTCACACATCACACTCAACCACAGTACCACCTTATTGAAAGGATGCTGTCCCACTGAAGTGCCTCCACATTACGGGACACTTCCACATCGTCACAGACCATTTCCCCTAGTCCTCCTCATAACCTGTAACCATGTCTCTAGAACAGCGCCAAGCCCTCATGAACAAGGGCAAGGAGGCAGGTTTCACGGGATGAGAACTCACCCAGTGGATGAAAGGGCAGCTAGAAGAACAGAGGAAGTATGAAGAAGCTCAGAGGAATGAGGAAGATGAAAGAGAAGAAAGGAAAAGACAGCAAGAATTAGCCCTCAAGGAAAGCGAGCAAGCTCTCAAGGCAAGTGAGCTGACTCTCACAGAAAGGGAGCTCGAGCTGGAGAGAGCAAGGAAGAAAAGCGCTGAAGCTATAGCGGTCCAACAGGCCTCCAGGTACCCGGACATTTGGCCGTTGGACATCTGGCCGACGGACCTTTGGCCGACGGGCCTTTGGCCGAAGCGACATCCATTTATCGACATTTGGCTGAATGGACATTTGGCCGAATAGATATTTGACCGAAGGACACGGCCGAAATGTAATAAACTCATTTGATTTTAAAAGATGATTATTGCGGGAAAAACTAATAAAAAAAGTAAGAATAAGTACTTTAAGTTTATTGTAGTAAATCAACTTGATTAAAGAAATTTATTGCAAATAATAATAATAATAATAATAATAATAATAATAATAATAATAATAATAATAATAATAATAATAATAATAAACAGTAAGATTAAGGAGTTTATTGTAGTAAAATTCATTTGATTAAAAAGATGTAATGTTTATTGCAGAAAAATCATAAAAAAACAGTAAGATTATTTCTTTAAAGATTGTGCGCAATAGCTCTCAAAAAATCTATTTTTTCATATTCCTCATATTTCGCAATAAGAGACATGAGCCTTGTATTCAAGATCTGGTACTTCTTCTTTGAAGATCTCAGTGCAACTCCGGAATTGACCATCTCGATTGTTAGCTCCCAGTTTGCTTGTTCTTTCCTTATCTTCGTCACTAAAGGGCAAATAGATGGGTGGGTGACTGCCATTCTTTGTTCAAAAGCTCTGTGCCATCCCTCTAAAGAGTTTGCAGTCCGTGGAAGGCCATGTGCGGTTCTCTCGAAAGTATTCCATATTGTTATTTCAAATAATGGCTTCCGTCTTCTTCCACGTTGAACAACACCAACCCATGTCGGCTCAAAGTAGCCAAGAAACCTGATAGAATTTCATCAGTTCTATCATCCAACGACAGACTAATTCAGTGAAGGTGTCAGCAACATCGCTAACTGGCACAAATGCCAAAGCCTGAAAAGACTTCACGATGATTGCATTTTTCGGATCATTATACCAAGTCTGTAGTCCTGAGCGCTGTATTTCTCTCCACAAGCACTGTCCGAAATGGAAAAAACACCCATAAATGTTTGTGTTTGGAAAAAATGCTGTGGCGCTATTGAGAGCTGCCCTTTCATAATCACAGTGACTTAAACCGATTAAGATCTGGCCTACCTGTTTGAGAGTTCTAAAAACATATCATAAGCATCTTGGTTTTTGTTCCCGCGACACAGTATACTACAGGAACTGTGTATGGCACTCATCCAGTAAAAAGATAATAGTATATAATTGACAGCCTAATGGGGCAGAATCGAAAGTTCCATCACACAACCAGTGTTCTTTCAGAGCTAAAAGTTCTAAATTTCGGGGCGTTGAGAGAATTAGCAGATTGTCACTATCATGAATGACGAAGTCTTCCCCTCTAATTGTTTTACGTAGGTCATCAGTTAAAATGTCTCCGTCTGGTACCGTGCGTTGTCTGCGCACCATTTTTGATAAAGTTTCCTTTTTAGGAAGAGCACCTGCAGCATTAAGTGGGAAATCACTAGTACAGTTATGTATTATCGTCGACGTTGCTTCCTCCGAATCTCTGGCTTTTTCTTTAATTTTATTCACAGTTTTCAATGACAGGTTGCGTATGGATCAGGCGGATGTGAGTGATCACTTCGCTTCTTGAATAATGCCTTGTGTCTTTAATCGCCACCACATCTTCCTTTACGCTCACATCGCCAGTATGTTGCACTTCTTTTCTTTTTATCAACAATGTAGGCATACAACCATCAAGCAATAATTTTCTTCCTCGTATCGTTGGTATGATTTCCATGGTCTGTAAATAAGCATTTAATATACATATATATAGCATATATATATATATATATATATATATATATATATGTATGTATGTAGCACACACTGAAAAAACGTTAACTTACTCTGTACAACTTCTAACCAACCAGCTTAATGTATCTTTTGATGAGTGCAAGTTAAACACTGTTGGTTTCAGCAACTGAAATAGTGAACTAATACGTTGGTTTCGCTGGACGGGTTGGCTTAGAATGTTTGAGCTGGAAATGGCAGTTAACAGTTCAACACCTGAAATAGTGAACTGAGAATGGCAAGTTAGCAATTCTAACAATTGAAATAGTGAACCTCATAGTCATTTATAGACTATTTTCGAACACATAACACATAATGTGACAAACAGTAGATACGCTATCATACTTCGGCCAAATGCGTCCTTCGGTCAAATATCTATTCGGCCAAATGTCCATTCAGCCAAATGTCCGTCGGCCAAATGTCCTTACGGCCAAATATCCGTCGGCCAAAGGTCCGTCGGCCAGATGTCCGTAGGCCAAATGTCCGGCCACGGGCCTCCAACCCCACACCAGCTGCACCAAATGCTCCACTCTCAAGCTTTAATTCTCTAGTCCCCAAGTGGACTGAGGAAGAGCCAGAAGCATGACTAGAAGAGACTGAGGCGCTCTTCGACAACTATAACACCAGTGAGGCCAAGAGGGCCTTAGTGCTCTCCAAACACATGGAAGGAAAAGCAAAGGCAGCCCTTTGCTCGTTGGAAAAGAGTCTAAGAGGCAATATGACCGAAGTCCGTAGGGTCATTACCAGGGCCTATGAGATCACCCCGGAGAAATGGAGACAACGGTTCCGAGGTCTTGCCAAGGAAGTCGGCCGGTCCTAGACGGAACGGGCCTGTCACAAGACCCAGCCTGGTACCTGCTGATTCGACTCCCTTTCATGCACAACCTTTGGGGACTTATTCAATAGGACCATGCTGAAGGATCTTTTCCAATGTGTGCCTGGGCCCCTGGCTGTGTATCTCAGTGATAAGCAGCCCACCACACTTATGGAAGGCTGCCACTTGGCCAACACCTGGGAAACTTTCAACCAGTCCCACAGCACATCTCAACGCCTCATAGTGCCACCCGGGTACCTCTCAGGCTCAACTAGCCCAAAGAACGGCCTGCCGAACAAGCCCACTTGCACCAACTGCAAAGTTCGGCCATGCCAAAGCTGATTGCTGCTACAAGTTGGGCAACAATAGGCAGTCTACCAACAACCACCAAACACCTCTCTTTCTACGTCTGCACAACCTTCTTCACAAACCATCCCTGTAGGAAGATCAACCCATCCCAAGGGAACATGCTGAGACTGTGGAACTCCAGGGCACTTTACTGCCGGATATCCTGGCTGCCTGAAACATGTGTCCTATCCCAGGCACGTCAACCTGATAAGTGCCATATTCTCCCTCCATGGCTGTGCCGCCAGAGATGTCTCACCTTGAGCGGGTCTGGACACAGTCCATCTCATTGGCACCTCTGGATGGCTCTAGCCTACCAGTGGACCTGCCAAAAACAGTAGACACTGGCTCAGACATTAGCCTGATTGAATGGGCCCAAGTGCCAACCAGTGTCACTGTTGATGAAAAGACCAGGTGGACAATGACCTGGGTAGAAGAACAATCCAAGACCATTCCTACAGTAGAACTCAGGGTAACCACCCCTTGGGGCACTCAACCTCACTGCCTTGGTATGGCGAATAGTATCAGGCACGGAGTGGAGTTCCTGTTAGGACGAGACATTCTCTAGGGATGTCCATCCCCCAAGCCACTCTGTTGCCTATCTACCTCCACCAGGGAGGCCACTCCAAACCCACCTGAAAGGGACACAGCCACTGTGACAGGCGTGCCACCATCAGCCCAACCTTCCATTCACCAAGGTGTGCCATGGAAAGAACATTCTCCAACCCACTCCAGGCCCAGTCCTCAGTCTGCACGAAAGGATGGCCACCAAAAATCTCCTCCCTCACCACGAAGGGCTATCACCCGGTACCGCTGCAGGACCTACAACATGAGAGGGCACTCCGAGAACTGGGCAAGGTGCCCTAGCAAGTTAGCCACACCGGATACCACCGCCACAACAATTCCAAGAGGCTCTGCCCTCCACCCAAGACAGGAATCTCTGTCTCCCATTACTTCAGGTACACCGAGGGGTTTTGCACCCCATGGGGTCCCTCGTCAGCCACACCTGACTCCAATCCTCTGCCAGTGCCACTTGGGAGTGCTGGGCAGTGCCAAGCTCCACCTATCTCGGACGGAACCCCTATACTAACCTTAATCCCTGTGCCTGGCCCTGAGTTAGTGCCAGTGCTGGATCTCATCCATGACCCGGATCCTCCTACGGGAGATCCTCCAAACCTCACCGAATTAGTCATTGCCAATTGTGAGCCTCCGACCCCTGACGTTTCTTCTTCCCAGTCTCTTTCATCTGCCAAGGATGACCCTCTGGCAGACCTTGATGTTGCACCTTCTCTGGTCAACCAGGAACTGTCCGGCTTGGACGCAAACGCTGGCTCTACCCTTACGACGGCTGTTACAGCACCTGAAGTAGGGAACCAGCTCATAGCTACTCAGGCTACCACTGATCCTGCTTCTGATGGCACTTCTGGCCTTTCCTCAGAGTCGTTGCCCTCGTCACCTCCTAGGAATGGCGTAGCTAGGCCTTGGAGACCCACGAAAAAGAAGAAGGGGCAGAAGAGATCCAGTTAACCAATAAGAGGCACACGCTCTCCTTGGCACTTGTGTTCTCATTGGCACAATGCCTCTCTCTATCCCGGAGTGATCCTGGCACCTACCCAGAGAAGGTAGCCTGTGTGATCTCTGCCCAAGTAGACTAACACCTAACACCCTAGGCATTTTATAATACCTAACCCTGTTCATAACCTAACCTAAAGGACTATCCAGTACTCAAGCTAGTACATCCCCTGGTCACTTACCATAATTAACCCTTCAAGTTACTGATGTTCAAATTTCTTGCATGTATTATTCCATAGAGTCTCTATGAACCCATAATTAATTGCATTTTTAAATAGGTCAGTGTCTTCTTTTAATTTAGTACAGAGTCATAGGATAGTAGGCTATGTCAAAGATTTACTCCTGTGCCCATTGCTCAGAGTAGAGTTCCACTGTCTAAAGACAGCCAGTAGTTGTATTCACACTTGTATAGGTTAGACTTGCTGTAGTATGAGTTAGCACAAGTACCCTCTAGCAGTTAGGTAGGTCCATTTAGCTATTGCAGTACCAAACACATCTCATGTAGGGGGATGTTAGCTGACTAGTCGATGAATAACTTACTTAGCCACAGACTCTCACGCCTGAAAGGTGAATGCTCTTTCAAAGGGGGACCTTCACGTATTTTCATTCATCCCTCTCAGTCTGCCAGATAAGGAATCGAAATTTCCAAACTTTAATGGCGGAAAGGAAGATGTTTGCCCAGAATTTGAACTCACGTAGGCCTGAGAAACACCCCCACGTCACCTGACCTGGGGTAGCACAATGACGCACCTTAGCTTTCCCCATTTGCCCCCACCATCACGTGATTTGTAGGTGCTGCTCGTCCATTAGTGCCAAGGGATGAAAACAGGCTGTAGGTAGACTAGGAGCTTAACCCTTAAGTCCCTAACTATAAGACCTATTTTCCATACCCCCTTTTGCTGGACAGTGACTTTTGCAGATGACTGATGCCCGGAAACTGGAAGCCAGTTAACAACAAGGAGTGCTTCCGACCTCGAAACGACACACTGCGTACCTAGCCAGCAACGCGTGCAGTCGCGCTTTCCATTTTCTTCTTCCACTGGGGGCGGCTAATGAATCCGGACGGCCAAGCCCCCACATGTTCAGAGCTCAAAACATCAACAGGCATAAAGTACTTCAGAGGCAATTAGTCTCCAAGCCAGTTCTGTTTCTCTCCATGAATTTCTCTCTTATATTTTCCGAATTTTCACTTTTCATTCTCCTAAACAAAGACCCTTTTGTTAAGCCAAACTCTACCAACAAAGCAGCCCATAACTCGCCCCATGACTTGTCCTAAACGCAATTTAATTCAATTCAGTGATCAGCATTAGATTATTCCCACCATAGTGTTAACCAAGGGCTAATAACTTAACCTGATCCATTACCTCCATAGTGCACAATTTTTCATGTGAGAGAAATTCTTTGTACTAGAACGCTAATCCTGGATTCATTTTCCAGGAGTCCTGCTACTCTTCCGCTCATTCGACCCTGCCTTGTGAATCAAATCATCTTAGGAGTACTGCCATTTTGATAATCAAGAAAGTCTGGATAGAAGTCACCCCATTGTGCACAAGAACCAGTTAACTGAAATTAATTCAAGCCTTATTACGCTTTCTAATTGGAGATGTACTATTCACACCCTCGTAATTTCCATTTTTTTATTTTAATTACCTGCTGGATCCTCAGTTCCAGATTCATTTTTTGATAGCTTCACGTGTAAATAAATTCATTGTAATGTAACCAGTGACTCATTTCCCATGGTGACCTTGCATTCTCTAATTAAATTTTGCTACTTTTTGGTGTCCGCTGTTGGCCCCTTTGGCAGTGCTTAAATTAAAAAACCCCCTTGCATTCCTCCAAAGAGACCCAGTCTGTAAGAATATAAATATATATATATATATATATATATATATATATATATATATATATATATATATATATATATATATATATATAAATTTCTGACTCACATTAGGATCGAACTCAGGTCTTTCAAATGAAAGACCAGAGCGCTGCCAGCCAGGCCACACAAGTCATAAAAGAAGTTGGAACCTGAGTACAACTGTACCCAAGGAATTACCTGGGCAGGCTAACTGTTTGCATACCAGTGTGTTTTCCCCAACTTCCCGACTCAGCAGTGACCCAATTGACAGCATTTCATTCGAATTATCCTTTCTGAGTGAATATGATAGAAATATCAACACACAATTACATGTGGAACAGAAATACATTTCTGACTCACATCAGGATCGAACCCAGTTCTTTCAAATGAAAGAATAGAGTGCTGCCAACCCCTTGGGTACAGTTGTACTCAGGTTCCAACTTCTTTTTTGACTTGTGTGTTTGTTGGCAGCGCTCTGGTCTTTCATTTGAAAGACCTGGGTTCGATCCTGATGTGAGTCAGAAATGTATTTCTGTTCCACACGTAATTGTGTGTTGATATTTATATATATATATATATATATATATATATATATATATATATATATATATATATATATATATATATATATATATATATATATATGTATATATATATATATGTATATATATATATATATATATATATATATATATATATATATATATATATATATGTATGTATATATATATATATATATATATATATATATATATATATATATATATATATATATATATATATATATATATATATATATATATAGTATATATATATATATATATATATATATATATATATATATAAATATGTATATGTATATATATATATATATATATATATATATATATATACTGTATATATATATATATATACATAAACACACATTATTATATGTATATATATATATATATATATATATATATATATATATATATATATATATATATATATATATATACATATATAAGTCACCACACAATCACGTGTGGAAACTTAAAATAAATTTCTCACTCACGCCAGGATCGAACCCAGGTCTCTCAGGTGAAATGCACGAGCGCCATCTACTCAGCCATACAAGTCTAAAAGAAGTTGGAACCTGAGAGCAACTGCACCCAAGGACTACCTGGGCAAGCTAACTGCTTGCCCTGCCTTCACCTGAGAGACATGTTCGATCTCGGAGCATGAGTCAGAAATTTATATATATCTATATATATATATATATATATATACATATATATATATATATATATATATATATATATATATATATACATATATATATAAATATACATATATATATATATATATATATATATATATATATATATATATATATATATATATATATATCTATTTATATGTATATATATACATATATGTATATATGTATATATATATATATAATATATATATATATATATATACATACACATATACATATATGTATATGTATATGTATATATATATTATATTATATATATATATATATATATATATATATATATATATATATATATATATATATATATAAATTCTGACTCATTAGATCAAACTTTGTGGTCTTTCAAATGAAAGACCAGAGCTGCCAACCAGGCCACACAAGTCATAAAAGAAGTTGGAACCTGAGTACAACTTCGTAATTTGTTTGTCCACTGTAGAAAGCCAAATAGTTTGACACACCCGGACAAATTTTACTTTTGCAGCCTCTATGTCACTCCAGAAAGGTTTTAACTCGAAATCAAACCCCTACCCCATGACAATCATACAAAACAGACAACTATCGAGGATCGAGATCGACTCAGTACAGTTCGGGATCGACTAAGAGGACCTCGCCCTCAAAGAGGCTGCTGTCCCTGAGACCCCAGCCTACCATACAGCCATCATGTCTCTGAAATGGAAGGACGTGCCCTTCATCTCAGGAGGATCAACATTACTGAGCGACATTAGCACTGGACGCCCCAGCCCCTGGTGCCCGCCCCCAGATGTCAGCTGGTCTTCGAAGTCATCCACGGCCTATCCCACCCCACTGGAAGGACAACAGCCAAGTTGCTGACGGAGAAGTTCGTCTGGCACGGCATACGAAAGGATGCGGTGGCCTGGGCAAGGCAATGTATGCAGTGTCAGGCCAAGAAAGCAGTATGGCACACCGAATCTGGAGTGGGCGAGTTCCCCCAGCCAAAGAGACGCTTTGGGCACATCCAAGTTGGCGTGGTGGGCCCTCTTCCCCCATCAGGAGGAGTCAGGTACCTTCTGACAGTCGTCAACTGCTCCACCAGGTGACTCGAAGCTACACCCATGGAAGAAGCCACCTCCAGTGCGTACGCGGAAGCCCTCCTTTCCAGCTGGATCAGCTGGTTCGGTGTCCCAGACAAGACAACAACAGACAGAGGACCCGTCTTCCTGTCTGAGCTGTGGACCACCCTAGCACACCTAATGGGGACCACTCACCACAACACCACTGCCTACAGCCCCACAGCCAACGGAATGGTGGAAAGGTTCCACAGGTCTCTGAATGCATCCCTCATGGCTCATTGCTCCCCGGGAATTGTAAATACCAGCTGCCCTGGGTCCTCCTGGGGTGGAGAACCACCCCAGAGCCAACGGTGACCCCTCCTCAGCGGAAAAAGATTATGGGGAGACCCTGGTAGTCACTGGGGAAATCGTCGCAGAGGACAGGGACGACATAGGGATGCAGTGGCTCCGTGACAGGGTTGGAAAGTTCGCCCCCTGCCAAAGGGCATTTACCGACAGGACGTCCCCCTTCATGCCCCCTGGGCTATCCTCCACCACCCATGTCTTCGTCAAGATGACACCGTACGCCCACCCCTAACTAGACCCTACAGAGGAGCTTCCCTTGTACTGGAAAGGAACAAGAAGGCATACCGAGTAGCCATCCCGGGCGGGAAGACTGGATATCTGTAGATCGTCTCAAACCTGCATTCCCTGGAGGAGGACGATGGGGCGGACAAAAGCCTCCCACAGGATGTAGCACCCCCTCCAGACAGCCTGGGCAGGAAGGAGGCGTGGACTTCCTGGAAGCCAGAAACCAGACGGAAGGAACTCCAACAAACACGCTCCAGAGGACTCCGGACTCGACCACCCCTCAGTTGACATCAAGGAGTGCGAGGCCCTGTTGCCCAGCAGATATCTGCTTTGATCGAACCCATTGCCTCCGTCTTTGTTACACAGGGAGGGCAATTGTAAGTCCCGCTCAACTCGTTCTCTATAGTGAACATACCGTTTCCTGCGGTGCCTTCACATTGACCTAGGGTCGACCAGAACATACGTTTATCACCATAATTGTAAATTATATATTTGTCTTTCCAAATGATCATGCTTTATGTACAAGTAACGAAGTATTTATATTATATGTCAGACAGTATTGATCACTATGTTTTCTGTATGAACCTGTCCTGTTTTTGTAGAGAATTAGTTTGACCTCAGGTCACCTGTAAATCTTTGTACCCGCGGTCTCTGCGAAGCACGCAGACATCCGCACCCTGCTTTATAAGTGGCTTGCTTCATCAATAAACTAGCAGTACTGGTCTTCCTGCTCATTATTTCGCACCTCTTTCACAAACTTAGCTAAATTATCTTATCAGATTCCTACTTTGCAAAGGAACTGATTTTTAAATTATTAAAAATAATTGTTTTCCCTTTTTATAATCAAACTGTATTGGTATATACGGATCTGGGGTATGGCTTTTATTTATAGCTTCGCGTTACTTTTTGAAACCGTCAATCGGTACCGAACATTAAACACATTGATGCCAACACTGGCAATTAAATAATAATTCATCGCTTCTAACGAGACTTCATGACCAGCAGTCAGATCACTTCTTCATATATTTATTCTGTGGAAACCAGTCCACTTGGGGTTGCATGCTCGGAGATTTTTTCTCTCTACTGCCAAATTTTGGTATTCTCCTACGTGTGTGTGTCTACATCATTTAATCTAACATCGTTCAGAAGTCAAGTTCATAAGATCTTTGGGATGTCATCTCTTAAACCTATATGCCATTTTTCTCATAATCTCTCTGTCTTTTCTTTGTGTTAATAAGCTCATTCTTTCCTTATTTTCGTTTACTTTATTTAATTCTGGTCTAAGCACCAAGAATGCTTTGGCCATGCTATTGCTGTTGTTTACGAATGAGCAGGCTTTATGCCAGCACAAAGATTGAGTAAAATTGATGGCATTCAAGTGGAAAAATTCAACAGGTAGGTAATTATGTTTTGCTTTTATTCGTCTTCAGTAAAGTGATAAAAGGGAAGAGTTAACAACTCAAGTGGGGACAGTGTGATAGTTGAAGGATTTGGTTATTAGATGTAAGGTGGCTGTACATGGAAAGAAAGTGCATTAGAGGGAGAAACAGGGTAACTGCCACTTAATGGGGTTTAACAACCATCATGCTACTGCTCCCCTAGAAAATCGTTAGAGCTAGAAGTGCCATACCGTTGTTGAGCTTCATCAAGAAATCTTTTAAATGTTTCAAGAGTTCTCATATTGAATAATCTTGCGCTATTATGTCACTGATGACCCATGAAAATTTTAATATGAAAAAACCTGAGCTCACAAGTACTTTCAAATCATCCTTCGTCATTCCAGAAGGGATCTTGTGCTGAGAATCACAGATATAAGACAACTTTGACGTTTGAGGTCTGGAGTAGGATGAGGAGGAGTTGTGGGTGTTGGCTGCTCGGTTTGTCTGTTTATCTTGACATGAAACTGGTGCTACTTCCACTGCTTGTGTTGTTGTTTCTATCCATGGTTCGGGGCTACCGGTGGTCGGGGTGTAGGTGCTGGTGTTGTTGTTCTTGGTGGGTCTATTCTTGCCTTTGACTGTGCAATGCGAGCTAATCTAATAATACATTGTTTAAGCCATGCATAATGAGGTTCAGAACAGTTCGGACACAGGTGTGGTAGGCTCCCCCTTTTTTTTTATTTGTCTAGACATAACTTGGGTTTGTGTCTCTTGCTGCATAAGGCACAAATTATAGGACCCCTACAACGGTCGTGGTGATGGCTATAACGCTGACAACGGTAGCCCCTGAGAGTCTCAGGAATATACTCCTCTATGGAAATACCTCTATATTCTAAGTCATACTTAACTCGGATCTGGTCTTCTGAAGGTCTCTAGGATTTTCCATGATGGAGCTTTGCGTTTCATTTCCCAACTCTGGGCATCGATGATATGAAGAAGCTCCAGAAGAGGACCCAGGGGGGAGCCCTATTGAATAACTTCCAATGATGTCCTTGTTCAGTTTATCATTTGCGTCTAGTAGTTTAAAATAAGCTTTGGTTTTCAGGAGGTCGACAGTCGTTCTGTTTTTAGGTGGGAAGGTAAATTCTTCTCTGTGGGTTGGTTCTGCACTGATGTTGAGAACAGAATAGAATATACAACTGAGGCCGAAGGCCAAGCGCATGGTGTTGATGCTAGGGTTATTCCCCTCAAGGGCAACAACTGCAGCGCTTAAATAAGTTCGTCCTTCAGCTGGAAGCAAACTAAACTCGTCAGTGGTCGGTAACCACTTGTTTCCGAAATTGGAGGAGAGAGAGATGAGTGTTCGGGGGCGGGGGAGGGCGAAGAGAAGGAAGGTTTCAGGACATCAGAGGACAAGGAAGGGAGGGTGTGAGGAGGAGGAGGAGGAGGAGGAGGAGGAGGATGAGGAGGAGGATGAAGGGGAAACTGGGTAAAGTAGTTCTGCAGGTCTTTTCTACTTAAAACGAGTCGTACTGCTCAAATCACTGTATCAGCTATGACACTTCCAACCGTTGAAGAAAATCCAACACAGCGGAAAGGCGAGTAATAAAGCCACGAAACTGCCAACGCAGTCAAGGGCGTAACCACTAACCAGTGGGGGAGGGGAGGGGACGGGGGGGGTTGCTATTAAAAGAGACCTTTGTTTTAGCTAGATTTCCCATAATTCTTTGCCCTTTCAGAGAAGCGTTGCTTGGTAGTTAAAATGAAATGTTTAGTTTTGCACATCAGTTCTTGATATATTTTACTTATTTAATGTAACCCATACTTTCAGTATAAGAACCCTGCTATAAAAAGAATAATATATTGCACATATTACTGGCAGAAATAATATTGGATGGAATATGAAACTTAGTCATACAAGCTCAAATGTTACTAAGGATGTGTAATTACGACACCTATCTGTCATTACTTTCACCACAGTCACTTAGTTAAAGAAAATTACTCAGTAAATCAATTTCATATTTTTTTTACCGAATCAAACTTACCGTTCCAGAGTTAGTTTAGTTCAGGAATATCGACAATTTAATAACTGTTTTAATGATGATGATGGTAATGCAGAGGTCGCACACAAAACATGAATAATATGAAAGGAGTGGCACCCAGGAATGAAAGGGAGAGAGGGAGAGAGAGGAGGGTTATGTGATATGTATGTATGTACGTATAGTCTGTGTGTGTGTGTACATGTGATTCCAGGTGGTCAAAGTTACTGTCAATTGCTGTTCCTAAACCAGGCAATAGTTCAATCCTGCCAGGGACAGGACATCTGTCATTTACAATTCCCCTTGGGTGTAGGTTACTCCCAAAGTAAGCCACAAATATTTGGCTTAATATTTGTGAGCATAGAAAAATTCATGTGAGTGTAAGTGACAAATTCATATATATATATATATATATATATATATATATATATATATATATATATATATATATATATATATATATATATATATATATATATATATATATATATATATGTTATAAACCACTCTCTACAAATATTATATGTGTCTCTGTGAAAATTTTGATGTTTTGCTTGCAGATTCGTCACTTGTTGTGAGGTATGATTTTAAAATGTCTTTTCTTACAGATAAATTGTGTATCTTGTAATCTTAAAATGTTTTGAGATGTTTTTTCCATTTGTTTAATATATGGTGCAATATATAAAATTGTATCATGGGAGTTATAGACTCGAATTTTTAGCGTGCTGTAGAGAGAGAGGGAGATATTTTTTTAACCATATCACTTAGCCCGTTTCCTGTGTTTACTCAGTCGTTTGGGGTCCAGGAAGTCATGTTCACAGAGGCCTCTTGTCTTATCTGACATGAGCTGACAGCCTATCAGCAAATTGCCTGTTATATGTTTATCATGTGTGTCTGTTCCATGGTTATTAGCTGTGTTTGTGCTTATTCTTTTCCATGATCTTGAGTAATGGAATGAGGAACAGAGAGAGTTGAAGTTGATATGCTGACAGCGAGCCAGTTTTGGGTCCAAAAGCACTTCCTTTTGTTTGTTCAAGTGTCTGAGTGTCCAGTGGATGATGTCAATCATTGATAAGAGCTCTGGTATATTTCCTTCTGGGCCTTAGAAGTCCCTGTATGTATACTGTACATGTATACCTGTATGTATAATGTATGTACACTTTATGTATCATGTATTCTGGGAGGCCTTAGAGATAAAAGTGCAGTACTGTACCAGAGTCAGGCAGTTAGGAACAGGGGCTGCTGGCAATAAGTCCTATCTCTCTCTCTCCCTCAAATTACCATTCATGTAAAAGGGGTTCACTGGTTGATCTCATATTTGTAAAAGTTTTGTTAAACTCACCCAAGAAGTGTGTTCATTTTGTGCAAGCATTGTGGAAAGTGTATAATGGTGTAACACTCATAAGGTAATGTGATGTTTAGTGTTTTTTGTTATGTTAAGAGTTAGAGTGATGTTCTAGGTAAAAGAGAATTATTATTTTGATAAGAGGTGAATGATATCTCTTACAGTGAGTTCTAATGTGTCTTGCTGCTAATTATATATCATTGTTTGTGTCATTGTGACTTAGCAGTGTTGTCATTGAAAAAGTCTTAGAAAGACATGAGTTTAACCTTTTTTAAAAGTGAAGATAATCTTTTGAAAGAATGATGTAATCTTTAAACATATTTTTGTCTTAGTGAAATTATTATTGGTATATTTCCATTTTTGCATATTTTCATTCTTATATGTCTGTGTTATCATATTACTATAATTTTATAATTACTTTAAACAAATTTTGTGCTGGTGATTACTTAGCATTTTGTTAATATATACTTATATATGAAATTTCAGAGCTATTTATATGGATTCAGTCCGTTATATTTCGGTAACATTTGTGTATAGTTTAATTAATCAAGTATATGTTTAAAATTTGAGTGAAAGTTAATGGTTAGAATCTTACATCTAAAAATTGCACGATTTTAATAAATTAAAAAACTTGTCTATTAAACTTGATTAACATAAAGATTAAAAACTGTTATCAATTAAAAAAAATCTTTTTGAGACTGAAAACTCTGCATATAACTTTTGAACTTAGAAATAAAATCTGTTTTGTTTAAAGTTTAAAAATGACACAGTGTTCCATTTTGACCACCAGTAATTAGATATTTAATGAATGTGATATGAAGGTAAGTGATATATCTGTTTGGTGTTTACCTGAGACATACTAGTAGTGGAATGGAACAAAGGGAAATGAACCGTTATAGTGTTTGTTAGAAGTGATGCCCATTTTCCACTAGTCTGTTTATAAGCTTCATTAATTGGTTATGGGGTTCCGAATGACAGATTAAAGTTACATTTGGGAATTTTTCAAAAAAAATCTAAAGTTTTATGGAAAACAATCTGGCCTTTGGTATTCAGTCTTAAATATTTGTTATGTTTCAGGTAGAAGGTCGAAACAATATATTAATGGACATTATGTTGTGTAATAACCATAAGTCTTGATCACGTTTTAACTGGTCTTTTAAACCTATTGAAACATGATCATCACCTCCAACGTTGCGTAACATATGGGGCTCTGTGAAATTAAACCACATAAATGTTCTTTCCTCACATATACTCATATACTAAATATCCACTTCTCCAGCCTCTTTTCTTACATTTAATCTAAGTAGGTCTGGGTCTTCAAACTCTCCTTGGTACCCTATAGGAGCCCAGGTGATACCATCACGTACTATTCTCCCAGAGGTTATATAAGGACATTCCAAGGCATCGCTTTGAAACAACAACGGTGACTATTTCAATTTTGAAATTCAAGCACGTAGAACCAAAATTGTTTTCTCAACACTTAAAACAATTGGTTTTAAATTGCAAAGTTCACATTCCTTTATAAACAAATGCGCTGTGCTCATTGCCTTTTGTTTTTTTCTGCATATGATAATAAATAAAATGTGAATATGCGTTTAGATATTGCTGAACAATAATAATCATCCCGGTTAATATTTCACCTAACTAAACTCGGCCCAAACAACTAATCTTTTTGTTTTACATACTTTAAAAGAGCATTCATGTGAATCATGTAACTTAGAAATAACAGAGCCTCACTTCGAAAGGAATCACTTATGATTATTGCAAGGAGATTGGGCCTGTATGGGGCCTATAATTATCTGAAAGAAATTAGAACACTTTTCAACATATAATTTTTAAAAAGGGCAATTTTAGTGTAATATTCCAGGAACTGGAAACAGAATTCGCATCAAAGTCCTCTGTAATGAATTCAAGGAAAGGGTGGTGTGATGAGAGTTCTGAAAATGGGTGTCATCAATTTACAAGGAAATGATGCTGCGCGTGTAAGAAGAACAAAACTGAATATTTGATTCAACATAATATGAAAAAGATCTTGTAAAATAATAACCAACGTCAGATTACTTGAAATGGTTAGTTATTTCATCAAAGTCCCAAATAACTCAGCTTTCATTCAAAATGGAGGTCATTTCTTCCTTCAGGTCAATTCCAAATTAAATTTTAAATAATATGAATTACTTGAAAATAAATAATTTATTTAGAAGGAAGGAAACGACGGAATACAAGTAAAAAACAATGACGTTGATTTTATCGAAAAAATGATATAAAATTTGAAAAATAATAAGAAACAGTTTAGATTTCACTATATTCATAAGTTTGGATTCTTTAGTGATAAGTCTGAAAGAAAAAAATCTAAAATGTTTGAGGAAAAAAGTTTCAATAACCCTCTGGAACCACAGATTCCATATTATATTTGCCTTTTTATGAATACACACATAGTAACGTCACTAAAATACTGGATCACAGTTGTTCACAGTCAATCTAATGAAAATAATCTAAATATAATACTTAAAAATATAGAACACAAAACAGTGACATCGTTCGAATTCAAGATATGAAAGAATTAGAGCCTTTTAAAGACGATAACCTCTTCGAAAGCTTGTCACACCAATTTATATCCATTGAAAACGTTCTCTTGAAAGAAATTTATAACTGGATCAACATTCTTTTCTTTTCCCTGAAAATATCGAAATTGCAGCCAAACATTTTAATACCATTCTGAGAATGTTGACTTTTTAGAAAGTAAAAGACCAGCATTGAACATGCTGTGTTTAGTCAAATGATCTCTCGAATACTAGTTGATATTATATTTAAAGAGTAGCTTCATATATATTATATATATATATATATATATATATATATATATATATATATATATATATATATATACATATACATATATATGTATGTGTTTTTTATCACACCGTGTTTATATATGTCATGAATGTATGTATGCAATATCAAATTACGAATTTGTCACTTTATAACCATAAATTTTTGGCTATGCAGTACAAATATTTATCACAAATATTTGTGGCTTCTTTGATAATTCCCCAAGGGAATATTCCCGATGAGCGATGTCCCGTGTTTGATACTAAACCATTTGTAGCTCCATGATTATATTTATGTAATATACATATATACATATGTATATATACAAATCACATATATATGTATATATATATATATATATATATAGATATATATATATATATATATATATATATATATATATATATATATATATATATAGTATATATAATTACACACACACTACACACACACATCTTAGCAGGTAATGATAAATAATAATCACTTTTGATAGATATATATTCCTGATAATTCTGCCTTTCACCTAATAGATGTGTGGTTTACTTGTTCATTGTATCGTTACGTTATTTTCTGCAGACACACATCAAATTCCCTACTGGCTCATGCACAGGAACTTTGGGTGAAAAGAGTGGTTTCTATTTGGTTTGCAGGTTATCCCAAATTTTCAAATACCCTGTTTCAAGAAATTGGCTGGAACACAGTTTAAATCAAGACCCAAATGCGTTTGGATACAATGGAAAATGAAGAAAGCTGTTTTTTTTAAATAGATTGGAAGAATAATTTCAAGAAGTACGCTATTAAAAAATGAAGCCGGAATTGAACAACAACTCAAATAGTGGTATTAACTAGCTATCGTGTAATGATTCATATGGTACTCAAATAATTTTGTGAAATATTTTACTTTGGCAAGGATGTGATGAAGTTTCACAAAAGGACGAATTTTATTTTCATATTTTTATGAATGAATTTTAATTTTTCGTTATTTTAGTCTCAGAACTTGAATTAACAGAGATGGTTCACTTTATATATTTCTGCTAGTATTTTTGACAGGATTTATCGTATGACAATTCATTTCATATTGTAATTTTATTCAAAAGGATTCTATCCTTGTCGGTTTTTACAAAAAGAAGATGAGGTTTTATAACTCACCAACTCTTTTAGATTACAGGAAGTGTTCTTGCACCATCCTTGTACTTGTTTATCATTGGTAATATATATACATATATACATACATACATATATACATACATACATACATACATATATATATATATATATATATATATATATATATATATATAAATATATATATATATATATATATATATATATATATATATATATATATATATATATATATATATATATATATATATATATAGAATGGGTATTAAGCTATATAAACAATTTCTTTAATATACGTGGTTTCACACTTTAAATGTCTTGTCCTAACAATAAAAACAAAAAACAAATGCTGATAGCCATGCGTCATATCTTCGGAAATAAATATATTTTCATATAAAATGAAAATTGGCCTTTTTTCCTTAATAACATTTCCATTTTTAGAGAGGCTCGAGACCAGCGAGAGAGACAGAGAACTCAGGACTCTGAGAGACGCCTTAGCCCCAAGAGGTCCAGTGATGTATTAGTTATTAAAATAATCATAATCACCTTAAATGATGCTAAAATGTATCAGTGCTGCTGGTATGATTAAATGATTGTCATGCCATAAAATAAAGTGATGAAAACAGTAAGTCAAGATAGATTCCATTTTATTTAATTGAAATTTTCATCACTGATTCTCCTTGATTCATAATTATAGGTATTTAGAAAATGGATTGTAATATCAATTAAGGCTGTTCTGTTTAATTATTTTTCATATGAGTTACTCACCTTGTACTGTTTTAGTTGATAAATAATGCTTCCCTGTTGGAAAACCAGCAACGACAATTGGGGTTTGTAGACTTTCACAGTAGACGTTCTTAGCCCATAAATGCAACAAATGAGGTATAAAGTTATTGACTGACCTTAACCTACAAATCACCGTCGAACTTGATGACCAACTTGATTTTGAAGAATGAGTTTTGGAACAAAAACACCTCTGCCATTAAGAAGACTAATGTTGTAAGCACATTTGTCACGCACATATACAAAAACACATTATGAATACAAACAAATCACAACACACACATTCACACACACATCATTAATCTACAAACGTCCTATAATATATATATATATTATATATATCGGAAATAATATATTTTCATATATATTACCGAAGGGAATTTTATATTGATAATAAGTATATATATTCCGATGTTTCTCGAACCAAGGTACAAAGAAACTCCATAGACTACCTGGACCATTAAAATTATTATGGCCATCATAATTGCCAATAACTCAGTTAATGACTTTATGCTTGCATCAACGAAGACTCAGGTGTTTGATTTTAAGGAATGTGTCCATCCACCTTGCTAATGTTTTTTCTGTAGGTGAGAATTTGAACCATTCTACATGGTTTTGAATCAATTTTTATCATTTTCACCGCTGAACCTTCATACTACAACTCAGTAAGGGTATTCACGATCAGGTTTACCTGTCATATCATTCGCTCTATCGTTCGACGGATGGGCGTCCACATAAAGTTAGAACTGTCAGCGGGATTTTTTAACTTGAGAGGTAATCGTCTTCAGTTCTCGCCCAGCCTTCAAACCAGTAACACTACAAGAACTCAGCGATGGAAACTCCGCTGGCTGATAAGGGATGGGCCACATAGACCAGTATGCTACGGCAATTCACTTAAAAACGGGAAAGAGGCAAAAGGCGTAGCATAAAGTATGGTCTAAATATATATAAAGATATCTGTTCTCATACAATATTAATGAATAAGGTTATATAATTACAACAGGGGTTGGTTTACAGTTTATGAAATGGACCGTATAGCCTATATTCACTAGTATCACCTTTCATAAAAAGGCAGGACACCGGCCAAGCCTATACCAAATTGTCTACCACATAGAAATTTTTTTTATCATTTGGACTCAATATAACGGTCTACAAATAGCGCCGCATGGTCTAACAGCGAAATGATTTAAGCCTGTTAGTTTATTCATATTTTGGTGCGAGCAACTGAGGTCCTTCTCTGGCGAAATCCGATCGGCGAACTAACTATAAAATCGTTGTTTACCCGTCCATACGTGCGACCACCTGTCAGTCGGTCGGAAGAACTTAGGTAATTCCATCAGTTCATCCGTTCTGGCATGGACTGACTCCCACAAACTGTTGTCTACACGGAAGAACGTTTCAACGTCAGTTCCCATGAACTGACAGGTAAACCTGATCGTGGATACCCGGCCTAAGATCATGATACAGAAAAGAAATTCCGAAGAGCCGATCATGATTTTATCTCCCCCGTTTTATATATATAACTAATAACCGCTGGTCCAACAAAAATATATAAAATGAATTCTTGTTTTATATAATACATATATATTTCAGAAACCACCTTCACACAAAATTAAAAAAATAGCTGCCGGAATCTGGGGCTTTTTCCCAATATTAAACATCAGAAATTAAAAAATAATGAGAAAGTTATAATACATTTGTCAGGTTCCAAAATGTCAAGTTCTATATAGTTTTTTTATGTAATTTTTTCTTTTTGCCATTAAATGTAACGGTATATGGTCTTCATAATAATTTCTTTTTATTAGAGTGAAATGGACCTTTCCTCAAGTAATCTCTAAACGCAACAACTTAAACTTCATTCACTAAGCTGTCTTATTTAGTTTAAAACATGCATATTTTTCTGAATATCCATTTCATGTAAATAGAAATTAAAAACACCAAAAACAGCTAAAGTACCCTTAGAACACAGCTAAAAGTTACAGTAAAAATGGCTTTTTTTAAATGTGCAACAATAATTGACATGAGACGAATGGAAAAGCTAAATGGTTAAAGAAGAAGCTATTTTAGATTTTTAAATGAAAATGAAGCTGGGTGAAAAATGCTATTTAATAATGGCAATTGTTTTATAAATAACACTGGTGTTTTTAAGTCATGAGGGTAAGCAGAATAGTGACACTGGAAAATGAAATATAGGTTTTGCATTTGAAAATGATTCTTTGTTCATGAAATTCTTCCTTTATTTCAGACTTCCTGTGCATATGGCTGGATGTGCCCCTTGTGCTTCAAAGAGTTGTGCTTGAAATATTCAAGCTGGTGGATTATTCCTTAATCCAGTCACCATTTAGCTTTAGTTTTATATAAAAGGACTATTGTGTCACTTTGTCTGTCCGTCTGCACTTTTTTCTGTCCGCCCATTTGATCTTAAAAATTACTTTGGCTGATATGCAAATTGGTAAGTTGATCATTTTACAATCGTAAAACAGTCACTGAATTGCAACCCTCTAGCCTCAATTTTTTTGTTTATTTTCAGGTCTTTAGCCATAATCGTACCTCTGGCACTGATAAGGTACCAACAACTCAGCCACCACAGTTACAAAGGTTAACTAGAGTAAAATTTCATTATGCCGCGGCATTTCAGTTAGATATGAGGACCAAGTGCTCTGTTAAGAAGGGTAAAATGGAATTTTTGAAATTAAAATAACAGCTGTATAAAAACTATTCATCCGAGTACTGCTTGTTATTTTTCTAAAAATCAGCAGTTCATATAATGAATCAACGTTTTATATCTTGTTACTAACAACTGGAAGATGTATCTTATACATTTAAAGCCGTTACGGTCGTCCGTTTATCAAACTTGATGGCATGACTAATGTAGATATTTAATTATATGTTATATACATTCCCTTTGGTTCTAAGAGATTACATGTATCGAGATAGTTTTGGAGTCTAAGTTTTCATATTTTTTATATATAGGTATGTTGATGATATATTCGTTCTATTCATATATGAATACGTGGCTATATATATATTCCTCGATATTAATACATATTTATATCCGATGAAATTTACTATAGAAAAGAGGAGAACAACTGTTAAGTCCTTCCTGGACGTTTTAGTTTATCACAAGGCAATTCTTTTAAATAAAGATTTTTTAAAGAAAACTTTTACAGGACTCTGAACAATTTTTTAAGCAGCATTATAATGTCAGTTAATAATCATTTCTTCACACTTCTGATATAGAACGCACTGGTGTATCATATTAAATGTTCACAATAAAGCAGTGAAACTATCTTAATATACATCTTTAGAGGTAACTTTTTACACAATCACTGTATGTATATATATAAATATATATATAAATATATATATATATAAATATATATATGTATGTATGTATGTATACATATATATATATGTATGTATACATATATATATATATATATATATATATATATATATATATATATAATGACTGTGCATCAATTTTCCACTGTATGTATATAATAACATAATCACTGCTTTATTATGAACATTTAACTTGTAAAAGCATCATGTTTCTTATATATTACTCGTGTTTGAAGAAATGATTATTACCCAACTGACATGTTAAGGTAATGGCTTGATTCACAGGAACCTCGTGTTAACTGCTTACCCCTTACGACAATGTCAAATCAATGTAAAAATACCAATGGTAATGATAGGTTACCGTCAATGGTCATATGCCAACCCTCAAGACTTAACAATCTTTTACTACTTATTTATCTTAGCGGGTGTTCCTGGAGAGATATGCCTTTATATACGGATTTGGCTCATGTGTATATCTAAAACCTTACTTTTCTGAATTCTTTCCATCTTATTCTCCACCTGCCGTGACGTTTAGGTTGTTTCATTTCGCATTAATGTTCATTTTCACTGTATCGTTTTACATGACGTTAACTGGATACTTGACTAGATTCCTTTTGGCATGTTTTTATGCTTTGGAGCCAACTTTTATCAGTAAATAACCAGCGAACTTGATTTGCTAAATAAGACATATATTATTCTTTTTCGTAATTTGTTTAAATTATCATCAAGATGAAAATCAGGCTTATTGCGATGTAACGGAGGGCACATTCTGTACTCAGGTAGACAAATGTCTTCCATATTGCTTCATTCCATAACTTCTTTCTGTAATAACATCTTTCATACTTCCATGTGTACAGTTATACACACACACACACACACATATATACATATATATATAAATATATATATATATATATATATATATATATATATATATATATATATATATATATATATATATATATATATATATCAAACAGTATATACAGCCAGTATACATCAATGGGAGGCGGACATAAAGACTCGTTAAAAATATATATCAATATATTCCAGACGTTTCATATATATATATACTTTATTACATTTTCGAGGGCTATATAAAATAAATAACATAAATTACAAAAGAATATATAAATTTAAATTTAAAAAAATTATACAATATTACAAATAAAAACAAATTAAAAATAGAAGGACAATTAAAAGGACAACGTAAAAACAAAACAAAATCTCTAAAATATACAATATAAAAATATAAAAAGTAAGCAGATGGACAATATATCATACAATGTTAAACTATATAAAACGAAATACTGAGGGTATAGTGTATAGAGTTTAGCTGTTTAACAAAGGGACGAGTCGTTTAATCATTAATGATTCCAAAATGGCCAATTCATATATTTAAAATAGAAAAAATCCTTATTTTCAATTGAAGTTTTACATATTCTATGATTTCTGATATTCGAAGCCCTGGGTTTATTTTTATATCCTATAAATACTCCACGATGAGTCTATATATATTCAGAAGCCTCCTGATGGATCAATATAAGTTCTAAATTACATTTAGGACACGTATAGCTATACACACACACGGAGGGGACATATATATATATATATAAACGATCTTTGTACTTAAATAAAGACCCGATGGTGATAACATATATCTATATATGTGGCTCCAAACTGTTTTGGATCTGTTGTAAAAGTTTTTTAAAAATTATCAACAAATAAAATGGAAATTTAGCATAAAAATTCAATTTAGGAACACTTTAAATTGTAGGTTTGAGGATAAGTACTTGTCTAGAAGCGTTCGAAGTATCTTAAAGACCTTTTTATGTAGATATCTTAAGGAAAACTATTCCCATCTGGACTGGTCTTTAAGATACTTTGAACGCTTCCTAGACATAGTATTCTCCCTCCATACCTACAATTTATAGTGTTCCTAAATTGAATTTTTATGCTAAATTTCCATTGGTATTTGATAATACTTTTTAGAAAAACTTTTTCAAACAGATCCAGTAAGTTTGGAGCCATTAAGGTCCACATGATACCTGTTAACTATCTCACCATCGGGTCTTTATTTAAGTAGAAAGATCGTTTATGCCCTTATATGTCCCCTCCGGGTGTGTGTATATATATACGTGTCCTAAATGTAATTTAGAACTTATATTGATCCACCAGGAGGTTTCTGAAGGTGGCTTCATTACATTTTGGAGTAAGCTATAGGACAGGCAGTAAAATTACAAACCCAGAGTTTTCGAATATCAGAAATCACTCTAGAATATGTAAAACTTCAATTGAAAATAAGGATTTTTCTGTTTTAGGCGAGCCTCTAGCAGCCATGAATTGGCCATTTGGAATCATTAATGATTAAACGACTCGTCCCCTTGTTAAACAGCCAAACCTCTGCCGGCACACTGTACCTCTCTTAGTCTTTCGTTTTCTGTTTAGTTTTAACATTGCCACTGAATAGGTTGGTCCATATCTTCTTACTTTTTATATTTATATATTTTTTATATTGTATATTTTTAGAGAGATTTTGTTTTGTTTTTTACGTTGTCCTTTTTAATTGTCACTTCTATTTTTTATTTTTTTTTATTTGTAACCCATTGTGCTTAATTTTTTAAATTTAAATTTATACCCTTTTGTAATTTATGTTATTTATTTTATACAGCCCTCGAAAATGTAATGAAGCCATTAGGAAACGTCAGGGAATAAATTGACCCTTTTAACAAGTCTTTGTGTCCACTCCCATTGATGTATACCTGGTTGGATATATATATATATATATATATATATATATATATATATATATAATATATATATAAATATATATACATATATATATATATATGTATATATATATATATATATATATATATATATATATATATATATATATATATATATATATATATATATATATATATATGATATATATATATATATATCTGTTATATCTCCTTAAGAAGGATATAATCAATATTCTTATATTTATATATATATATATATATATATATATATATATATATATATATATATATATATATATATATATATATATATATATATATATATATATATATATTATTCTTCAACAATAATAATGACAATAATAATAAAGTTTTAACATAATAATTATAATATATATATTTCTAATATATATTTGTACTGAATATATATTTTATATATTTCTTAATAATAAATATATAATATATAATATATATAATGAAGTTTTAACAATAACAATAATTATAATAATAACTTGGTTCCATATATATAGTCACGTATATATACATACCTGCTATCTATTTACTTTTATTTTTCTTTTTAATTCTATTATATATATATATATATAGGAAGATTATATTCTCCTATAAAATGGAATATATATAAGGACTTTCCTTCATATTTTTACCGGACAACGCCCTGATATCTAACCCCATATATAATAAGTTTTTCGATTTAAAAATATACTGCTAATTATACCAGTTCGAGGTTTTGTATATCCTGTATATCTAATTTCTCCTAGGTATACATCTATATATCCTACATATATACCTGGACGGTATTATATATTGTTTAAAGTTTAGATCTGGGTACTTTCCATCTTTTATATATGATACTCTATTCTCATATATATATATATATCATCAATTAAGCGTGGAAAATATATATTATATAAAGAAGATAATCAGCTGATTTGGCAGAGACCAAATAGAGTGGATGGAAATATATGATATATATATAGCTTTGCCTACAGCACGCTGCGTCTTATACACTGTTGATACAACTGCCAATTCCCCCTCACCATATATCCCTGTGCAGAAGATTATATCTAAATGGAAAATTCTTTGATGATGACATATATTCCTATGGGGTGTAAGCTGGACCTCTCTATCTCTCTCTATCTCTCTCTCTCTCTCTCTCTCTCTCTCTCTCTCTCTCTCTCTCTCTCTCCCCTAAGTATAAAAATATTATATTTCTATATATTTCTTTGATGAAATACATATTATATATATATTTATTCAAATTAAATGCATTGTCATTAATATACTCTATATCTATATATCTCTATTTCTCTCTATATCTATCTCTCTCTCTCTATCTCTCTTATCTTTATATATATATATATTTTATATTTATAAATAAACCATAAATATGGATATATATATATACTATATCATATAAATATTGTAAAGACCTCCAGGAGTTCACCATCCAAAACAAAACATGAAATAGAACTTCTGGTTTCCTTATAAAACACACATCAGTGACTGATGGCTGAATTAAAATAAGATTTTTCTGTATTTTCAGGAAAAACAATATTTTATTTGTAAACAAAAATCAGATAAAAATGTAAAATATTTCAAGATTTTGAGCAATACATAAACAAAACTGTAATGTACACAAAAAATTATTTGGTATTTTTCAGGTTCAAAAACACAAATGATCATAAACGATTCATTCCTAGTTAAATGTCCTACACTACTTTCATTAAAAGAAACCAATGTCTTGTCAAAGAAAATTTTGAAATAATAAACAGTTAGCTAATTAACCATGTCTCTGTCTGCACTCACATCCTAAACTGGTGACTGCCAAGCTTTCCCATCACCAAGCTGCATATGTCCACTTTGGCCCCCTATGACACCACACAATGATCTGAATTTTGGAACTCTTTATACAGAGATGATCTTCAGTTGTTCAGATAAAAAGATAAGATCAGTTTAAAAGATCTTGAAAAGTTGACAAAGCTGACACCGTCCTCGAATTCCTACCAAGAGTTGTTTTCGAACAAATGGCAGAGTGGTTAACCAAGGCAGACACCACCGTCACATATGAGACTTTGAAGGCACAACTAAGGTCATCCTTCAGCATACCCCTAGCCCTCAGAGCTAGAAGATTCCTAGATAATGTAGGAATGGCAATAGATCAATGGTCCTCACACATCTACAAACAACTCCAATGGCTAATAACAATCTTTGCTAGAGACGGCCAACCACAGACAATGCTGGACTTAGTGCGGCAAGTCCTCCTGATGAAATTGCCATGCAGAACAGTTGCTGCAATTCCCAATGCATCCACCATGCCCCTTGACCAATTTCTCGAAATAGTAGGTATGGTTCATCTGGCCCAGACATCATCAGAGCCCACTCCACCAACTGTAGCAGCAGCCACCACGCAACCACAACCCCACAGCAACAAAGAGACAGGCATCAAGCCAGATTTCCCCCCTGTTCCCATACACCACTCTCGAAACTACAAGAGGGAAAACAAACAACCACCTAATCAGAAAATACCACCTGACATGCAACATAAACAGAGGATCAGAAAAGAAGAACAACTAAAGGGCCTTTGCTTCCTCCACTGGAGATTCGGGAGCGAGGCTCGAAAATGTGAACAAGGCTGTATGCTATAAAAAAAAACATGCAATAAGACCGCAGCAGCATCCCAACCAACAAACCTTCAGCAACGGCCAGATTGGTTGCCTCGTAAGGGGGAATAAGTCTACCTTTCGCTGTCTTTATTCCAGGAGAAGGTAAAAACACTCTACATGTTTCTGTACCACCAGTGAGATATCTGACACACTATTCCTTGTCAATATGGCACATGCACGTCATTTATCCCAGCCAACCTAAACGAACGGCTAAAAACAGCCCCCAACACTCCCCTGCTAAAAATTTATGGAATCAGAAGTATGAAAGTATTATTCAACAGCAAATCATGCAGTTGGACATTCATTACAGCTGATGTCACCATTGCACTACTCAGAGCAGACTTCCTGAAGGCTCACGATGTGCTGGTAGATGTATCCATACAACAGCTCATTCAGAGAGACATCCCTACAGCCCCCATTACCCCAAGGACAACAACAAACTCCACACTGGGATCAGAAATCTCTCAGCCCCTTCAGGAATTTCCTGAAGTGTTCAAGGATGACCTCCAGTATGACCTCTTGCACCCTATGAAACACAATGTCAAACATCATATTGTCACCGAGGGCCCCTCAGTGAACGCATGTTTCAGACAGCTGGCTCCAGACAAACTAGCTTACGCAAAACAAATATTCCACGATATGGAACAGACAGGAATTCGCCAGAAAGCCTCCAGCCTGTGGGCATCTCCCCTCCACATGGTTCCTAAAGCAGACAGTGCATGGCAGCCCTGCAGCAACTACTGGCACCTCAATGTTAAAACAGTACCAGACAGGTACCCCCTGCCTAATATCACTGACATAACTAATCAGCTCAAAGGATCAAGAACATTCACAAAAATTGATCTTCTGAAGGGATACTACCAAGTCCTGGTAGCAAAAGATGTAGAAAAGACAGTAATCATCACTCAATTTGGGACATATACTTTTAATTATAGCTTTTAGGCCTTCAAATCAAAGGGCTACTTTTCAACAGCTTATGGACAACGTCCATGGACAACATCCATGGACAACATACTGCTGCATCATTTACGTTGACAATATTCTTATTTTCAGTCTCAACTATAAACAGCATGTTAAGAACGTTAAACAAGTCCTCAAAAAACTCAGAGAAAATAGTCTAGTAGTCCGACAAGATAAAGGTGCATGGGTGAAAAATACAGCAGAATTTCTTGGTTATCAAATAAGCCCCAAAGGAGTTAAACCTCTTCTGACAAAAGCCCAAGCCGTTACCAAGTTCCCATGACAAAGAAACATTAAATCACTTTAAGAGTTTGGTGGCATGATTAATTATTACAACAGTTCTATACTAACCTGGCTAAAACCATGTCTCCTTCGTACAAATGTTTAAAAGGAAAACCTAAATCATTATGCTGGACTGATAAGCAAGAAACTGCTTTTCAAGAAGACAGAAAGTTTCCTTTCTCCCATGGGTCCATCTTGTTAACCACAGATGCACTTGAGCACAGTCCATGGATGCATGGCTACAAATACGCAGCATACAGACAATGGCTGTTGCCCATTGGCATACTTCAGCAAGAAGCTGTCTCCAACAGAACAGAAATACTTCACATTTGAGAGAGGGCTGCTGGTAGTCCACTGCACCATCTGACATTTCAGGAATATGCTCGAGGAATGGCAATTCATGGCACAAATGGACCATCAGCCCTCGGTCCACACCTTCACAAAAAAGACATATTGCTGGTTGGTGTGCCAATAGTGACAACTATTGGCAATCTCCAAGTTTTCCTGCACCAACAGGTACCTGAAGGGCTCTTCCAACAACATCATAGATACCCTTACTAGAAACACCATTAACACCGTCCAGATCAGGATATCATATCCCGAGATTGCAGCAGCCCAGAAGGATGACACAGACCTATGGCTGGTACTATATATAAAGTCCCACCCTCTCGTGGAGGGATTTTGCCATAGGTGACAGAGAAACGACCATTGCCTGGGAATACTGTACAAACACCCCTCCATCACTGTTAGTATGTAACTTCTTGAAACAATCAGTCTCGCCCATGATCTGAAGTAACCTATCAGGCTGCTCAATGACCTGTATCCGTAAGGAATAATACATTTGGTGGGCAATAAATGGACTCTTAGCCTAAAAAAATGCATTCTCTTAATTTTAAACGACATAAAACAAATTGGGGGACACAGAATCAGGGATAATTTGAATTTAATTGAACAACCAGCAAGCTACTGCAGATATTTACGTCGACATTTTTCCCCTCCCTCCTCTGAGGGGCCACAGATATCTTCACCATCGTCACCCAAAATTAGATGGCCTAAGGCAACACCTGTCAAACAACAGAGACTACAGGTTGCTGTTGCATAATGTTGGGGGCTAATTTCATAATCAGCACTATGGGAGCTCACTTTCACCAGTCTCGGGACAAAAATTAAACCTTCGATGGCCTTCCCAACCCAGAAGTCCAACAGTATGGTTGCGCCATTTAGGAACCCCTTAAAGCAGCACTTACTGATAAGATGTTCAAGATAGGAAAAAAAAATGTTTTCTTTGGAAATTTTGATTAGGACTGAGAACAGCCCCCACGTTTCTTAGGTTAATGCCGGCACTTTATGGACAATCATTAGCAATACCTACAGAAGTGTTTCAAGACCCAAATGAACCCACCAGCCCCTCCGATGTCTGTAGAGCGGTAGAAAAAAAAACATGCCAGCAAAGAAAACATACTTTACTGCTAAGAAATCCAACGTCCCCTCAGAACTAGAGCATACGAAATATGCGTTTGTCAGGATAGATGCACACAGAACCCCCTCTCCCCCCTGTTATCAGGACCTCACCACATCCTGTATAAGCAAAATAAAAACTACGAGATGTCATTGGATAATGAAAAGTTACCTGCATACATTCTTGAGGATGAATTATCTCACTAGTCCTTTTTTTTTCATGGCGTGGGGGAGTAAATGATTTCATCCAGCAGATCCTAAACAGTTCAGCCCCTGTAAAAAGTCGGGTTTCCCCAGAAAACACAAATTGATGACTGATGGCTGAATCAATTATTTTTATGTATTGTCAGGAAGTACAATATTTTATTTGCAAAACAAAAAATCAGCCATGAATGTAAAACGTGACAAGCTTTCGAGTTATATGTACTAGAAAACTCTTCTCATGTGGGACAAAGAATTATTAGGTATTTTTCAGGTGTCAGGAAACACAATATCATAAAATTATGCCATTCTTGTTTCTAAAAAATTACACAATTTTCCATCTCACAAAACCAATGTCTTGTCAGAATTCTGGGACAATAAATCAATAGTAGTTGAAAATTATCATGTCTCCGTCTACACTACCTGTAAATGATATATATTTGGATATATATATATATATATATATATTTATATATATTGCATCGATAAATCATTTTATCATTGACTTCCCTGTTTCAATAAATATCAAGTGTGTAATGTGTGTGTGATGGTGTCAGTGCATACTGTATACATATTTATATGTAAGAAATTCAGAGGATATGTTGCTAATCTGCTCAGTAATACTTACGAAACCCATGAGCTTTCTACTTCCGAAAATCAGTTATATAAAATTTTACCGAGATGTAACAATCCAGTCTACAAAAATTGAAGCAACGGGAACAAAGTATTTAAAAAAATTCTCCGAAAAAGCTTCTCGTACGCAACACCAAACCATATTTGTTTTTCTGGTAAAAATGGAACACTTTTCGCGTAAAAAGTAATGATATTTGTACGCAAATGAAAAATAGAGGCAGGAAGATAATTAAAATTTCCCAAAACAAACGACTCATATATAATATATAATCATGAAGCTACAAATGTTTTAAAAATCCACGCTACCATAATATATTTAAAAATGGAGAGTATTTTTAAATCACCTAAATATGGCCATAACAATGAGTCGCCAATCAGTAATATCTCCTTGTATTTTAAAATGGACTTACAAAAACCTCTGCAGCTTTTTAAATGGTTAAATTTATTTTTCATCGTTCGCTAATGAATGATGTAAAACTAATTTTCTGATTTAAATAAATTGAAATCTTACCATAAATAGCCCATTGGTGGGTTTTAATGATAACAAATGAATGTCGATTTAAAATTAAAAATAAAATTTCATAAATAGGATAATATAATATATTTATAAATATCTATATATATATATATTTCGGATAACTGAAAAAGTCACCTTTCGGATGTTGAGCAATGAACCTTTGAATTCTCATATGTATTTTATCATTTTAATTATATTTTTGTCTATTTATTTATTAATCTGTTAATTTATTTTTTCTTTCTAATAATATAGTATCTCTATTACCATATTCTATTTAATTGAAATTCATCAGAGGCCACGGTATGCTTGTTCCAAATGAATGAAGGACTTCATCTTCTCAATAATAATAATAATAATAATAATAATAATTTTAATAATAATAATAAGAAAATAATTTGCACTATAGATAATAATTACTGTATTAAACTTTAAAGTGTCCCCATACTGAAATGCCAGCAAAAAGTGCCAACTGCATGTGGAATTTATAAATATATTTGTTCTAAAACAAGAGTCGCTTTAAAAAAAACATTATTTTTAGTAAATGGGTAATTGTTCAACAAAGATCTATAATATTTTGAAAGATTTACATTTGTGACTACGCGAACGTGTGCAAAATTAAAAGTAAATAATATGAATAAACTGAGTTGAGGAAAAGCACATCGTAATATACAAAGTTAAAAATTACTCAGAATAAGACTTTTATTTCAGGAAATTGGCTCACAATTCACTCAAATGCTTAACCTACGGTCCTCCTTAGTGACCCGTTTTTTCTTGATTCCACCTGACTCCAGAGTTTATACAGGTAATTTTAACGAATGAATATACTTTAGACCATTTGAAATATTTAAATTTTTTTAAAACGACTTTAAAAGATTTCATTTTATCTGTGAACTTCGAAAATAATCTTTATTCGTTTGAAGATGTGACATGTCATGAAATTCGGCAAAAACTGTAAGGATTAAATGTTTATAAGTTTGTGAAGGTTTCAGACTTGAGTAAATTCTTAACATATATAAATATATAATATATATAGATGTTGGTAGAAAATTCCAAGTTCATTTCGTACACACATATATAAATATAAATGCAAACTCACATATAGTGAAGATACACAGTTAACTCACATAAACAGGAATAAATGACATATATATTTGATATAAAAATTTTAAGTTAATTCGGAAGAGGAATAAAATAGTGGAATACTCTAGATATAAGTGAAGATTTTCATTGAAATTCTTAAAAGGAATAAAAATGGAAATTTATTACACTGAGTGAAGATTTTAAGTATCCTATCATTTAAAGCCAAAGAATCAAAGACAAAATACTATTAAACGTGAATAAGGATTTTAGTCAAGAAAAATCTGACAAAAAAAGACAAAAAATTTAGGAGGAAATTACATGAACTTTGCCAGTTGAATTCTTAAAAGGAATAAAGACAAAAATGCTTTAGACTTCATAAAGTTTTATAGTTACGATTCTGTGCTGGAATAAAAGACGAAATTTTTACAGAGTGAAGATTTTCTTGAATTCTTAAAATGGAATAAAAGACAAAAATTTTTTGAATGCACGTGAGTGAAGATTTAACGTTGAATTCTTAAAGGAATAAAAACAGACAAAATTAGGTTGAAAAAGAAATATTAAATGATTTTACACTTGACTTCCTTAAAAGGAAAAGACGAAAATGTTTTATGTATGGTAAAGATTTTAACAACAATTCTTAAAGGAAAAAAAGACAAAATGCTTTAGACGTTGGGTGGGCAAAAATTTGCAAAAATTTCCAGACTTAAAAGACGGAAATGCTTTAGACGGAGTCTGGATTTATTTGTCATTTGTTTAGTAAATAAAAGACGGAAAAGGGACAAAGGACAAAATTATCAGGAGCACTGACGTTGCATCCCCTAAGACAGTTGGTTCCTCTCTTTCCTTTTTCTGTCAAAACAGGGCGGACAGCGCTGGAGGCTGTTTCCGAGCCAGGATGCCTATATGCCTATGGCAGTCTGGAATCTATTACAACATCGCCGATACATAGAATAGGAAAAAAGAAGCTTAGGCCATTTTTACTAGAGGTTATTTTTGGTGAACCCTCTCCCTTATGATGTTACGGTCTTATTTAATACTATAAAGACATTACTTTTTTTGGAAATACCTGGTCCCCTGCATTAACACGAAGACACCTTCTTGTCTTTGAGCTTGCGTTGTTAACAATAAAATGGCAGAGCTGAATGGCAGAACATATATATATATATGTATATATATATGTATATATATATGTATATATATATATATATATATATATATATATATATATACATATATACATATATATATATATATATATATATATATATATATATATATATATATATATATATATATATATATATATATATATATATATATATATATATATATATATATATATATATATATATATATATATATATATATATATATATATATATATATATATATATATATATATATATATATATATATATATATATATATATATATATATATATATATATATATATATATATATATATATATATATATATATATACATATATATATATATATATATATATACATATACATATTTTATATATATATATATATATATATATTTTTTATATATATATATATATATATATATATATATATATATATATATATATATATATATATATATATATATATATATATATATATATATATATATATATATATATATATAAATATCATAAACTCTTGATATTTAAATACCAGTAACACAATGAGAATTTAAACAAAAGGTCTGAAACCGGCCAGTAACATACAAGTTGCTTCATTTCCTCTCCCTGGTACTTTGCATATTGTATATGTGTGTGTGTTGGTGTGTGCACGTATGTGTGTATTTGTATGTGTATGAGTATGCCTGTTGTTCTTTTAAAAGCAGCAAAACAAATTACAGAAAGTAACAAACGTATACACGAAAATCATATGTACATATCCGCCAACAGTAATTTGAATAAGAAAACTACGGCAATGATATATGAATCATATCTGTTGTATCTGTCTGCTTATACTACGAGCATCAGCGTCGATAACGCTCCCAAGAAAGAAGGGAAGGTTCGCAGTGGAAAAAACCGTTGACATTAATGGGCCATTTGTTCTCGTGCATAATAAGAAGGGGAAAGGCAAAAGTTAACCTGAAAATAAGTTTCAGACGACTTTGCAAGTCTTAGGGCCTGGAAGATTTTTCTGGGTGCTCTTTTTCTAATATGCTGCTTACGCTTTCCCTGAATTTTGCTAATATGCTTAGACTTTTATATATATATATATATCCGAATATATATATATATATATATATATACATATATATATATATATATATATATATATATATATATATATATATATATATATATATAGTATATATATATATATATATATATATATATATATATATATATATATATATATATATATATATCTGTGTGTGTATGTGTGTGTGTCTTTTCACGAAGAACAAAAGATGATATTTTTCTGTTAATTAGCAGCTATTTTTCCATGAAGTCATAGTTCCATGCTCTGAGCTACCTGGGTTTAAACCAACACAGTCGTCTAGCTACTAGGTTCATAATTCCGTTTACCAGTACTTTGAATTTCAGTGGACAAAACGACTCTCTAAGTTTCCAGATATTTGTGGTATACCATCATCCGCTGGAAACACTGAAATCCGAAATGGGAAATAGATGTAAAAAGTCTTCTCCTGTGTGGGATTCAAGCGCATCTCTCCCCATAAGTTTCAGCGAAATCCGAAATAAATTCATCTTCCACCTTGAGGAATAGGTAGTTTTGCTAAAGGACTTAAAATGTTGTATCCGTCAGTCAGTATCACAAGAAGCGTTTATTTAAAGTCCCTATGACTTAATTACTTTTTAATTTCTTGATATTGTACACGCTTCCACTGCACAACCTGAGAAGCTCCCTGTCCATCAGGGTGATAGAGAACTCGATAAAGGACAAAGTTCTAAGATTCTGAAGTATTTATTTTTCATGCTTCATCCTCATTAACCGTTAATTATACTGCATCTTTACAGGTAATCCGTTATATTCTATTTAGTATGGTTAAAGAAAGTGGAAGTAATGTATTTTCTATTAGTTAACATCATCTTTGATAAACTACAAGGAAGTAATTTGATGTATTATGGTTTTTTAAAGATAATATACGAAGCCAAAATCTCTAGGGCACAGAGCATTAAAATGTGAAAGGGGAATAAATATTTATGTGATTTATTCAAATAGAAAACATTATAATTCCGAAATTACAAAAACCGTACAAACTCAAACAACCTATCTACGTTCATGGATATCAGTTTTAACAGTTCATATAAATATTTTTTTTTTTTCGCCGGAAACGGCGCACAAGGAATCTTATCACTCTCGAATTACTCGTTCCGTATGAAATGAATGCTTCCTCGAAATCAAAAAGGAAGAGGAAGGTTTGCAAACCGAGTTTTTCCAGACGGCAACTCCATTACAAGAAGATTTCATTCCAATCTCCTTCCAAGTACGTGACATGGTTGACACCCAGAAGGGGAAAATATTTTCTTTTGGAGAAACGTGAAGGTCTATTGCACGAAGGAAGAAGCTCTTGGAATCCGATGCAGTTTTATACCGGGAATATGTGAAAATCCGTCAGTGCGTAAACAAATGCAATTCTTTATGATAGTGCCTCTTGAAGAATAGTCTTAAACACTCATCCTGAAACCCACTATCTTAAGGATTATGAGGTCAAGAATAGTCTAAATCACTGCATAGCTAAGAAAACCATATATTAGGAAAATCTTTTATCAAAAAATTTTTCAAATTGTTTGTTATTAAACAGTTTCATACAAAAGAGCTGGTTAGAGTCATTAGTAAAAAAAATAAAGAAGTCTTACAGGGAGAAGGTATTCAACATTTATCAGAGAGGCAGACTTTGCTATAGCAAAATATATGTAATCAATGGAAGCTTTGTTCAAATGGATGTTACATAAATATAAATAAACCTTCTGAAAAACAGGAAAACATTCACACGTCTCAAGAATTTTTCAAATTGTTTGAAAAACATACGCATTAAACAGTTTCTATAGTCAAAAGAACTGGTTAAGAGTCATTAGACTGGAATAAAGCTGAAGAAGAAGAAGAAGAATTATATAATATATATATATATATATATATATATATATATATATATATATATATATATATATATATATATATATATATATATATATATATATATTATATATATATATATATATATATATATATATATATATATATATATATATATATGATCAGTATATATACATACATATTTATTTTCGGAAGTATATATATATATATTGATATATATAAAACGATATATATCCAGTACTATATATCCTGATTCCTCGTCCGTCGCTGGTCTGACCTATGGGATTTATTATCAACTAAAATAGTAATATATATGGAAAAAATATATTACCTAGGTATGATATATAAAGGACGTTTGTGCTTTTCGATATATATATATATATATATATATATATATATATATATATATATATATATATATATATATATATATATATATATATATATATATATATATATATATATAGTATATATATATATATATATATGTATATATATATATATATATATATATATATATATATATATATATATATATATATATATATATATATATATATATATATATATATATATATATATATATATATATATATATATATATATATATATATATATATATATATATATATATATATATATATATATATTCTACTATTCTACTGTTCACCCTTCCTGCATTATCTTAGTATTAACATACTCCTAACAAGGACAAGAGGAGTTTTCTGGCGAACACAGAAACAAGATGCAGGCAGAAGCTAGTTGTGTTTTCAAAATTAACCGTTCCAGGTAAATTTATCAGTCAGTATTAGGGACCTATCCCACAGGGAGGTTTTTCACCAGGTCACCTCTAGTGAGGGCATTCTTACATATTCCTTTCCCCTGTCCTATGCATCGGCGATGTCTTTGTCATTTTTTCAGACTGCCGGAGGCTATGAAGGGAGCGTTGGTCACGAAAACACAGAGGCTCCAATCTGACCCAAGAAAGCAGAGCAAACCCAACCTTCGTCCAGGGCATACACTCATCAATGCTCCTGATAATTCTTTCCTTTGTCTCTTTCTCGTCTTCTGTTTATTAAGTGAACTGACATCAAGTGTGGTTCCAGAATCCCGGGCATCCATTGCCGTGCGAACGCAGCCTATGTGAATAGTAAGTCTGGAATTGACAAGTATTTCCAATTACTGGTATTTCTATTACTGGATTTCTATTTCCATTTTTCCCCCTTCCTCAGCCTCTGACTAGAGATCCTGGTGTAACCATATTTCCTGTATGAAGTCTAGTATAAGAATAAGTATTGTTGCCTATTGAGATTGCATAAGATTCCCCCTTGCAGTAAGTAGGAATTAGGGAGAATTCAATTATAGGTAATATTCAGGCAGCCTTGGAACCTGATCATACCATTGTTTGGAAGAGGAATAGCCTTCAAAATACTAAAATTTTCTTACGATCATCCGTTGCGTTATAACTGAATGTAGGGGAAAGATTACGGTGTCCAAAACTGACTAATTGACTCGTGTGAATGCCCTCACTGTGACAGCACATTCTCTCTTTTTTTCATTGGGACTAGTGGCAATAAACGGGTTATTTAATTAATTTATTCCAGGAATAATCGAATTATTTAATAAATAGTTCTGAAAGGCGACCTAATCTAACTAAATAATTGTCTGTCTTTTGGAGTAACTTTTAGCTTAATTGAC
>NC_089752.1:75378070-75395570 GCF_040412425.1 Macrobrachium rosenbergii | reverse complement strand
CTCCGCCCCACTCCAGTTAATGACATGCCCTGTATTTGATATGTAGGAAAATTCCCGAACTCTCCGAGAGCGTAGCGTACTGATCTTTTGTGCTCTGTTATTCTTTACGAGAAGCGATCTACCTGTCTCGCCTCGTGAGATGTCCTGACAATTACTACACGGTATCTTGTAAACTCCAGCTTCTTCCTTTTTGTTATTTAAGTATACGTTAACGAGTGAACTCGATGGATTTGGGATAATGGAAAATGAAAGGATTGTTAGGCCTGAGTTGCTCGGAGGCCTTCTGGATGTTTTCATCGTCTGGAAGCTTTTATTTTGTTGTTGAAATCTATTTGTCTGTTGTGAGTGGGACCTTTATAGTATATTTTATTCGCTTTGTTAATAGCCCACTCTACGATAATGTGTGGTGGATATAGCAGTTGCATTAGGTGTTGGCGGATCGTGTTAAATTCTTTGTCCAGGTACTTATTTGAACATATCCTAAGTCCTCTGAGGAATAGTTGCACCCTACCATGATTTTTACGAGACGTCGTGGTAGCTAAGAAATGAATGTAGGAAGTTAGTGAAGGTGGGTTTTCTATATACTGCAAAATGCATACCTGTTCTGTTTCTATGATCAGTACATCTAGGAACGGCAGTTTTCCGTCCTTTTCCCATTCTGTTTTAAATACATGGTCGGAAAGCGAATTTAGCCATTAAAATCTGGATATCTCTAGAAAGTAAAGATATCATCTACGTATTTAAGCCAGATCATATTATGGGGTTTGATAGACGACAAACCCTGAAATATTCCATGCTGCTCCAAATTTTTGTTTGTAAAATTACCATTGAAAGAAATACGTTGTTAGTTACACAGAGGTTGAAAAGTTTTAAAGTTTTATCTATGCCAAGAGGAAAATGGTCTTCATATGGTTGCAACTTCCTCTGAAGAAAGACAACACGTCGGCAATCAGGACTTTGGTAAAAATAATGACTCGACGTCTAGACTGAGCAATTTGATGTTGTTTGAGGGAATGTTTAAACTATTAAATTTTTGGGCGAAATCTTCTGCATGTTTGACGTGGGAGGATGAGAAGTTTCTAGAAAGGTGATAACAAGTCTGCGAGCCATTTTGATAATTTGTACATGAAAGAGCCCCTGCTAAAGATATTATGGGGCGTAAACATGAATACTATCTTTATCGAGAGGGCTACTAACAAAGTGAATAAAATATACTATAAAGGTCCCACTCACAACAGACAATTAGATTTTCGGCAACAACAAAATAAAGCTTAAGTACATGAAACATCCAAAAGGCCTCCAAGAGGCAACTCAGGCTCAATAATACCTGCAGATTTTCCAATCTCCCAAATCCATCGGGAGTTCAAACGTTAACGTATACTTAAATAACAAAAGGAAGAAGCTGGAGCTTAAAAGATACCGTGTAGTAATTGTCAGAAAACATCTACATGTGGCGAGACAGGTAGATTGCTTAAAAACGCCACCCTCCATGACATCGGACTCCTAGGGCCACACCTTTATGTTTTTGTATATACCATTGTAATTCACCTGTCCTCCTGCAGTGGCTGAGACACTGGCCTAGTGCTTAATAGTGTTTTATATTCATATATATATATATATATATATATATATATATATATATATATATATATATATATATATACAGTAAACCCCCGTATTTGCGTTCTCATGGTTTTGCGGACTCACATACTATGGTTTTCTCTAATGGAACACATCATGTATCATTAAAAATTCGTCCATTCGCGGTATTTTTCACTGAGAAATATTCACTAGTACTGTATTTTCATATAATTTTCATGAATAAATGCACTTCTTGTGATAAAACTGTTAAAATACTCCAGGTATAAAGCATTTTTACAGAGTTTTTTCTTGGTTTTAAGCTATCAAAATGAGCGTTCAGAAAGTATTTTAGGGGGTTTTAAGCATTCGTGGATTTGACCTATTCGCGGGGGTGTGTGAGACATGCAAATATATATACTACAAGAACAGTTCACTGATACATACACAGCCGTTAGAGACTCCATATCCCTACTCAGGCCGGTGTCCAGGTAGGAGTGGCCTTTAAAACTCATTTGGCTAAAAATCACAATAGACTCTCAGGGGACATTGCTGATAAACAGACCATACCCCACCTCAGATCCACACCTGACAGGTGTCATGGAGCAGGTTGGAAACTCATTAACATTACTACCCTCGTGAAGTGTTTACAAATATGATAATCCTATTTTCATACATCTCTACTGCCTACCTTAAAAGTTTAAACAATTTACAAATTTCTTTTGATATTAAAGGATCAAGTTTATACATCCCGTTGACTGATATTCATATTATGGTTGTAACTTTCTTTTAAAGCTAGATTCAATGATGTTCCTTTCAGTGCATTATTAGAATATACAATCCTTTTGCCTTCCCAGTTGATAAGTATGATTGTTCTCACTAACATGTACAAATATACCACTGTTCCTTGTGCATATCTCACACATTTCTTATGCTGTTCAATTCTTTTTCCAGTGCTTTTTCCCGGTTTGGCCAATATAAAAGTTGTCACAAGACTTGAACAAAGTTTATATACACACCCTTTAGTATTGTCTGGGGAGTTCTTGATAAGTACATTTTCATTGTTGTATTGTTCTTAAATGCGACATTAACACCAAATTCTTAAGAAGATGAGGATATCTTTCATATTATTATTATAAGGAAAAACAAGCAAATTTTTTGTGTTGTAAGGTTCTTTCTGGTTTTGATACATAGTCTTTTTGCCAACAAATGCACTGTTTAATACACTATCAGGATATTTCAATTTCTTGCCTGCATTCCTAATCATATCTATTTCATCATCAATATATTCAGGGCTACATACCCGTAATGCTCTTAAAAACATAGATGAAAACACTGACTTTTTAACCTTATTGCTTTGTCAGAATGGAAGGCAAAGAAATTGAAATATCCTGATAGTGTATTAAACAGTTTCATTTGACAGCCACTTATAAAAATCTAAAAAAAAAACTGTAACTATTTCTATAATAAATATGAAATCATCTTCTTAAGTAGTTCATTTAATTTCCATCGCCTGACCTACTAATATGAGTAGTACTAATTGCTTCAAATTACACACAATTTTTATTTTTTCTTATTGTTTTGCATATTCCTGAGTTCTTTTCAATCTAATCAATAATATAACCAATTTTTCTTTGACAGCCTCCATATTTTCTATTTTTTGACAAAAATCTTCTTATGTAGAATGTTTTTATATATTCACATTTTTATTTGAGCTCATGGTTTTATAAGTTCATTAAACATCTTTATACTGATACATATGCATGCTCTGAAAACCATGAATCAATTCAATATCAGAACACATATAGCAATTGAAGCATAAATATTACAGGCTATTTTTAGTCATTACCTACTATATAGTAGGTCGGCGTTTTTGAAGACAAAATATGGAACGGACAGGAAAAAATCTTGAAAAGTATCACCCTAAAGCAAATTGGTTGTTTCTTCATTAGAATAAACTGCTTGTTCGCTATTTTCTGGTCCTTGGATGCATACCTCGTTGCTGGTGAAATGACTTTCCAGCTAACAATGCCTCAGTAGTTTCAAACTTTCAGTTCCCTGTTTACTATCTCCAGAATGGACCAGCGTAAAGTAAGTTATTTTTTTCATGTGTCTAAAAGTTCATTATATGAGTAAATATTTTTCAGTTGTCCTATATTGTAGGTAGTGAATTTTCAGCTTACATGATATAAGACAAAAACTCAGTCTCTCTCTCTCTCTCTCTCTCTCTCTCTCTCTCTCTCTCTCTCTCTCTCTCTCTCTCTCTCTCTCTCTTTATTCCTTTTCTTTCTCTTCCTTTTCCTCTGGTTCTTTCGTTCTTTGTATTATTAGAAAAATTCTAATTTTTTCTTTTCAAAAAATCTACAAAATACTGGACATTTAGATGAAAAGAAAAAGGATCTGTGGGACAATTTTATTACTCCTCCCGAAGTCAGGATTCTGATGAAGACTCGGCGGAAGATGATATGGCTTAGCTGACAATCTAAATTCCAATCAACTAAGAGCCTCTGCAAGCAGTCTTTCATGATGGGAGAGTCTTGGTGAAGATGATGATGAAGTGGAAAACAGTAATAAGGGTCAATTGTGCAGAGGGCAGCAGAATCAAAGAAAGGAAAACAAGCCAAAAGATGTCTCTAAGAATATAACTGGAAAAAACATATTAATATTCGATTTTCAGTCAAAAAACACAGTATGATAAACCGCCACCTGCCAATAGATTTGAAGGGAAAGTCACCTGTGGCATCTACGCTGAATATTTCTTTGATGAGAGATATAATGAACATGATTGCCAAGCTTGCAGGTAGCTTGCTAGAAAAATGCACAGTTTACCATCTCTGTTTCCGGAACTGCGGTGGCCTTTGGCATTCTCAATCTCAGGATACAATTTTGGTCGCCGCTTATACTGGTCTTTGGATGCTGATGTTGGAGTCGAACTCGTTGCTAAGGCAATGTCAAAATTTGAAGAAATATTACGGTTTCTGCATTTTTGATAATCAGGCACTAAACAAGGATGACAAACTGGCAAAAATCCGACCTCTAATGAACCATTTGAACACAAAATTTGCCATATATTACCTATGGATCAACATATAGCACTTGATGAAGCAATGATAGAATATTTTGGTAGGCATGGATGCAAACAGTGCATTCAGAATAAACCTGTGAGATTTGGATAAAAAGCTTGGTGCCTAAATTCGCCACTTGGATATTTAGCTACGTTTGATGTATACCAAAACAGCCTTCAGGTTGAATCGTCACTATGAAGAAAGGTTTGGAAAAGGTGGGGCACTTTGATGATTTTATTCGAAAAACTACCAAGTCATATCAAAAGATATACCAGTGAGTTTTACTTCGACAACTACTTCAAAAGTTTACCTTCCATAATCACCTACGAGATAAACTATGTAACAACTGGAACAATAAGGACAACAGAATTCGAAACTTGTCCTATAAACTCACAAACGAAATGAAGAAGGTTCATATCGAGGAGATACGGATGTTGTTGTGGATAGTATTCTGTATCTTGTTGGTACGCTGGAAGGATAATGCAGTAGTTTCAGTTGTTTCAAATATTTCTCTGTTTTTGTCTGGAAAGTGATTTTTGTGGTTGTAAAGGACAAAAAAAAATTAGTGTAAGTCGTTGAATCTCATCGGGGGATTACAAAGGCACATGGGTGGCACTGATAGGATGGACCAAAACATCAATTGTTACCATATATCCATTCTCTCTCTGAAAAAGTGGTGGTGGCCTATATTTTCTTGGGTGATTGATGCAACGATTCAATGAACTTTCTGGCTTCTGCATCCCATGTTGATGAAACAACCTTCAGTGTTGTCATTCAAGCGCTACATTGCAGGACATACCTTCAGCGATTTTCATTGCAGAACCAAATTTGGGAATGAGGCCGGCCAGAGAGTCATCTCAAAGAAGGCTGGATGTACGTTCCATGACAATATTGATGGTCACCTCGTCACCCCTTGGAAAACAATGGCCGAAAATGTGCTCTATCTTCTTGCAAATCTCGTCCTTCGCAAGTGTATGAAGTGTAGAGTTCCATTGTGTGTGAAATGCGATTTGTTGAGTATCATCGTCGTGCTCTTTAGAACACTGCTAATTATAGTATCTGGTTTGTTCTGAACATATCATACTTTATCTCAAATTTTTAGTAAGAATGAAGAAGTTTCTCTAAGCATGTGTGCCGACAAAATTTCATTCTACAATATCACAATTTTCTGTTAAACATTTCACGGTAAGTAAAAATCCATTATCCATTTCACATATTCAAATGGTAACTTTCAGCACGTGAATAACAGGGCTTACAAATGCAACAAATTTTAGCAGTCACTGCAAAAGTCTTTGTATATTCCATAATAAACGCATTAATATTGGTGTCTTGTTTCTAATACATCCTCTAGTAATGAAAAAATACCAATAAAATTTTATTATAAAATAGTCTCCTCAATTGAAAATGTGTACCCCTTATCTGCCTAACCTACTATATATAGTAGGTTTATATATGGACAAATACCATGAAAAAATCATCAAATATTTAGGCCTTACAATATAAATATACATATTAAACTTAAATAATAAAACAAATTAAGAAAAAAAAATTTCTGATAATGAGGCTTAATGTCGATTTAAGAACAATACAACAATGAAAAATGTTACTTATCAAGAAGATCCCCAGACAATACTAAAGGGTGTATATGGCTTCCGGTAAGTCTTGTGACAACTTTTATATTGGCCAAACCGGGGCGAAGAGGACTGGAAAAGGACAGAACCAATAATGTGTGTTTTCGATATGCTTTCGGAAGGCGGTGGATATCTAGATGGATCTACCAGAACAAACATGCTAGTAACTGGAAGGATAAAAACGTATTCTAATAATGCACTGGAAGGACATCTTTGAATCTTCATAATAAAGAAAATTACAACCATAATATGAATATTCAGGATGTATAAACTTTTAATTTCTTCCAGAAATTTGTAAATTGTTTAAATTTTAAGTCGTAGTTAGTAGAGATGTATTTAAAATAAGGATTATCAATTAGTAAAAACAGTACGACATTAAGAAAAATGTTAAAATTTGAAGTCCGCCTTCCTGTCAGGTGTGGACTCTGAGGTCTTTTGAATAGGTCTTTTTCTCATGTCCCCAAAAAATAATCACATTATTTCAAGGCCATGATGTTGGCAAGCATTAAAAGCAACCACTCTAACCTTATTTATGTTCTCACCCCTATTCTTGTCTATATATATTTGTGATGCCTCATACTCTCTGTTCATCCTTGATAAACTTCGAAACCATCGCTGATCAATAGAAGATCTGGTCACCTGGGTAATGTGTGCATTAATGGATCGGCCATTACAAGTCTCTAATCAGTTTATGGATATACCCCATTGGATATATTTAGATGTTGCGGACGATAAACCACGCACAGAAGACGTAGGCATACGTATACATATATATCGTCGCCTGGTATATAATCTAGACCATATTTTGTCTTGTATACACAAACATTCACTCTTCTTTACTTATCATCCTTCACCCAGAACTCTTCTTGACTTTCTTCACTTCCTTCATATTCAATATCACACTTTTATCCAATACTCGGATTTTCTATCTAACGAGACCTTCTCCCTCTTATCCCCCTCTACTTTTCCAACAGCCGTTCAATAGACTTGGCATATGAAAGTCTAAATGCCTCGTGTTACTTATCAGTTAATCTGAAAAATTTTTTTCTTGATAAAGACATCCATCATCAATTAATGGATATATATTCTGTTGGGCAATGGCCTGTCTCAGATCTTTCGTCGTCACGTACTTTGAAAATATTTTATCTTTCGTCACCTGTTCATGTTTGGTTGCTGAAAAATGGTTAAAAGACATGAATAAAAAAGTCCCCGATCCATCTCTGTCAGGCGAGTGATGGTCGTCACTAATAAAAAGATACACTATCATATCAATATCAGCACCAGCACCAGTACCAGCAACAACAACGGTGGCAGAAGCACTACCTGATAAAGCGTTCTAAGTTTTACCTTATGGGAGGGCGTGACAACATAAGTTTCGTTAAGATCACCACTGACATCTTGATTGAGAGACAGACCCAGGAGATGGAAGGTCTGAGGCAAATATACAAAAGAAAAAACATCAAAACTTGCTATTTTTTTTTTTTTTTTGTAGCATCATTAACATACATTTTGGTCATATTTTCGTACGTTTAATTTCGATGTGAACTGTTAATTCATTTTTTCATTTTTGGAGTTGTATGTCTCAGGGAATTTTTTATCTTTACAGTGATGATACAAGTTTTTCTAATTACAAAGCGTAAATTATGTGTCATTATTCTCCTAAATACTAAATTAATTCCAAATAATGATAAAAGACCCCATGGCATCAAAACTCTCATAAAATTAAAGATTAATGTAATTTTAATCAGCTAAGTCATGTATTACTCTTCTAATAAAAATATGATGTAAATGTTTCTGCTTTCAACAAAACTTCAACAATTAATTAAAACTTTTTGCTAAGAATATGGAAGCTAAAGAAGGGGGAAAAGATAATGGCGTAGGTGTAATCAATGCTGTCATTTGCGATTTCTTCCCCTTTATACCTCTCAGTAAAACTTATTGAAATATTCACATTCCTTTTGTAAATGCCTTGATATTTTCAGACTACTGAAAACCGGATATGAGTCTGAAAATTACACGAGTAAATAGTACACTTTGAAACTCAAATGTGTGGACATCTTTTCATCATCAGATTGAAGAAAATTGTTCAATTAATTTAGAAGATGTTAAGATTCAACTTTTTCTCATGAAAATAATGTTCAGTTTTCATTGCTGTGATTTTTAATTAAAAAAGTCTATGTTCAAGGTTTCTTAAAATTCGATTCATCTGCTTTGTTCTTTAGAATATCATCATTCAGAGAACAAAAGATCTAAAGATAGTCTCAGTGAGTGCAACACCAAATTCTGGGTAAATTTGGTTCGTCTCGCCTACTCTTTTCAGATCTGGTCTTCTTCATCCCTCTGAAAAAACTCGTTTCTTTCATTTTTGTGTCTGAACGAATCTTTTCTTTCTTCTTCTTCTTCCCATTTTCCTCCGATTGTTTTTTGGGATAATTACGTACATATAATCGATAAGTTTATTTTATAGGCCTCGTTTTAAATATTATTTCATTTTTTGTATTTCTTCAGGCTTCTACTCAATCACAATTCTACTAAAGTTCCCAGTTCCATTGTATTCTAAACAAGTCTAAAAGCTGTTTTTAAGGACAATTGAATTAACACTTTTCCATTCACTTAGTAAGTAAATTTTGATTCACAGTACTAGGTCAAGTTGATATCGTTAAACAAATGTTAATTTGTGGTACATGATACCATAATTCGTTCATTTGACCGTTTTTAACAATTTTCCTTTTACACAGTGTTATCCAGGTTATCTAAATATATATATACCGACTATAATAAATTGACTTTTTATATACTTCCCAATTGTTACATAACTAGGGTTTCATATTTGGATATCTTTTTAGTGCAATCGAAAAACCCTATTCTGTGAATTTTAAAATGTAAAAAGAATACGCGCATTTCCGCTGAAACAACTCATCTGTCAGCCAGTGATGAATGCGACTCTGCTCGACCATAATGGTCATCATTTTAGCTTTTCCTTTTATGGTGTTTTTCTTTAAATCTTTTAGGTTTTCAACTGCAAGTGTTCATTCACAGGACTAACACTTTTCTGTTCTAATGTTATCGATCCGTTAAAAGTTTTCCAAATTAAAAATTTGCAAATATCAGACAATTCACAAATATGATCAGACCTCGTTTAATTTTGTATCACAACCTTTTTTTTTTGCGTTTTCCATATCATTTTGTCACGTGGGAGAATTTGATCAAGCATGAACAACAGAATTAAATCATCACTGTAACAAATTTGCACTGTCGTTTCATAAAATTTTTAGATTTCAAAATCCTATTTTTTGTATGTATTTTTCCTCAGAAGACGACCGTAGATCAAGACCAAAAAATTCATGTGATTACTAATTAAAAAACGCAACAATGGAGAGATAGTGTGTATATAGTGGAATGTTTTTAATCATTTTCTCAAAACCCCAATTATATACGTTTCTTTTGTCATTGTCCCTAATAATTTCACGTATATTAGGTCAGAATATTTATTTTCTTTTGGTGATTCTAAATTGTAAAAAATGGATTCTGCTTATCAGTGGTCTCTGCCTGTATGTTTATCGCCAATAGACCCATTTTTTTCCTGCAGAAGAATCTCGGATAGTATAAAACTGAAAAAAATTCATCGACTCTGTTATGAGATCATAGTTCAATGGTCACCTGCAATCGCTAGCTGTGCATTAGAAGGTTAATGCTGAGCAAGTGTTTCTATTGGGAGCTCTAAATGTTGGATGACTGAAGAGAAAAATTTACTAACACCCGAAAAGTGTAATGAAAATTTTTAAAATATTGCCACAAAACTGCTAAACTTTTTGAAAGTTAGGTCTCGACCTCAAAGGTTGTCTATAATGTCCTTATGTGAGTGTGTCTAACATGTTTTTGTCACTATAAATGTGTGTCACTCAAAAAACTTTGTTGTTTGTCGAGTTTAAATGTCAGATGAATCGTATCTCAGAGGTCATGTCTGTTGATTAAAAATTTATTCATATTAAAAATATGTCGTTAGTTTAATGGTAAAGATTTTAAAAAATCCTACGTAAATTATCAGGGAAGAAGTAATGTCTTTTTATTACCATACGTTTTCATGTTATTCGACAATTTAAGCGACGTGATTGATTTAAGATATCCCTCGTCGTTGGCCTACTAATGTATATTTATTTAACCACTTCGATTGGTTTCTAAGTCCTGCTTCTCGTTGCTTTTTGTAAGCCTCTCTCTTTTTTATTTTTTTTAGATGGCTTTTTCATACTGCATTTTTATAAATAAATGTTATTCTTTCGTTTTATTAAGATTAAGAAAAACCAAAGCAGAGCAGACTACGCCATCAATTTGCATCAGATAAGCTTCAGTTGACCTTGTCGGATTATCCTAAGAAAGTTACCTGTTTCCCCTTAATCATAAAAATTCCTTCTCTTCAACTAGATTGTAAAACATTTACTACATAACGCCATACGGAAGCCCTATGCAACTTATAAATCATTACTCAACACATCATTGGCGACCAACATCCGTAATTGGAGATAAATTCTTTTACATCTTTGAAGGGCAGGTTCGTGATCAGGAACGATTATACAGCATTTGTGAGATAACAGCCGGTGAAAAACAGACCGTTCGTGGTTTCTTACTGTCGGCTGTGAAACAGCATTGCCCTTGGGGAATTGCTTTCATCCCCTAGGTGGTTTGTCATCTCTGTTATCAAGGTAATAATTCTTCTCCTGAAATATCAATTAAGACAATTTGGAAGGGTGTCAACTTTCTGGCTGGACTGATAGATGAATATTATTGATATCTCGGCGATGACGTGGGATGGGAAGTCCATGCGCTGTCAGGAACGAATTTCTTTTTCCATTTATTCTCTCTCAACTTTTTGCGAATCTTTTAGACAGTCGTCAGTCAAGATACTGCTTTGTCCTTGTTAAAATTCAGTTTGCATTTTGATTTTTGTTAATTCTTTAACTTTAAATATAAGAAGGCTATCTTTTACTCTCTGGTTTCAAGTCGTCTGTTTATTTATTTAATTCTTTTCTATCTAAGTTAATCTGGTGTTCATACAAACTGGAAAATCATTAGAAAACGTTGTTTGGGGTTGATATCAGCATAGCATACCCCGAAAAATCACAAATATTTCTAAATCATCTGCTTTTTGGTTCTGTTAAGAGTAATTTCTCGAATGCAGTTAATCAATTGCCTGCCTTGAAAACAGGAACATTTAATCTAGTAATCCAAGATATCCTTTGAGTACCCTTTCTTTTCATCATTGGATCATTCGTATTGTGTCCGTTTTTTAATCATTATAAAATGCTCATTATTTGTTACATATCGTATTTTTATATACACAAACATGATTTACACTCTGTAAATATATGGACTGATAAATGCATTTTCTTTAGATGCAAAATTTACCTTATACCATTAGAATAACAGTTGTGTCAAACAACTCTGCAACAATGACTAATAGGCTATCATTTTAAAGCTGGTCTTTATATATTACGGAAGCCTTTCACCTTTGTTGATCGTGTTATTTAAATTTTTTCATTCTCTTTCTGTAAAAAGTAAAATATAGTAAAAATACAAAATAATGTATAGAAATAAATTTGTAATTAGAACTGAACAATTATGTATATATGTATATATATATATGGCTATATATGATATTATTAATATAATGTGTGTGTGTGTGTGTGTAATTTTCAATTGTGTGTGTGTTATGTGTGTATACAGTATATAAATATGTACGTATGTATATATATATATATATATATATATATATATATATATATATATATATATATGTATATGTGTATATGTGTGTGTGTATATATAAATGGTGTATATGTTATCTATGAACCGTACTTTAGGATAAAGTATTACAATAGAGCATATAGTTCCCCATAACTTTATTGCCTTTTGTCCGAGCAAGAAAACAACATTCTAATTTAATAATCTGTAAATATGGGAAGGCTAGCTCTCACTGTGATGCTGAACACTGCATATATATATATATATGGAGCTGACTTTTACATCACCGTGATTAATAAAAAAAAAAACAAACGTTTTATCCAATTTGTCTACTTTTATTTTCTTTTCCGTCCTCCACTTTCACTAGTAAAAGAAGTGATAAATAATATATATATATGGGGTCATACCAGCGACGGATAGGATCATACTATAGTGACATACTATATATAGTCGGCCACATATATATATATATATAATATATATCTCCCATCATATATATGTATAACTCATATGTTTATATTTGGAGACGATATATACCTCTATATATATATATATATATTTATATATATATATATATGACTATTTATACATAACCGTGATTCATATACAATATATATATATATATATATTTAATATAATATCATATACCTATATATAATATATTTTCATATATATATTATATAATATTATATTTATATGATAATAAGTCTACCGTCAGAAGTAAGAAAAAAAAAATAAAGACGGAAACTTAAATCAGGACTACAGTCAGACACATAGCCAGTCGGCCACATATGGAAAGGTATAATGAATAGTCATCTCTGCCATTGTCTTGTACAGTATACCAGTAACTCAGGCCATTTTGCTTTGAATAAAAATATCAAACACCTCTGCCATGTTGAGAGTGTTGATCAATTTCAACGGATATATATATATATATGACTATTTATCACATCACCGTGATTCATATACAATCGAAAGCTACAAACGTCCTTTAATATCAATTCACTCTACCTCGGAAGTAATATATTTTCATATATGTTACCGAAGGAATTTTAGTTGATAATAAGTCCACCGTCCCGTGGGATCAACCAGCGACGGACGGAATCAGGACTTCAGTGACACACTAACCAGTCGGCCACAAGAGGTATAAATGAATACCATCTCCCATCAGCCCACCCGTCGAACTCAGGTGTTTTGCGTTTGGAGACGATATCCACCCACCTCTGCCATGTTGGCCGTGTAGTGCGTTTGTCGCTCGTAGCCATATTATGACTATTTATCACATCACCGTGATTCATATACAATCAGAAAGCTACAAACGTCCTTTAATATCAATTCACTCTACCTCAAAGTAATATATTTTCATATATGTTACCGAAGGAATTTTAGTTGATAATAAGTCCACCGTCCCGTGGGATCGAACCAGCGACGGACGGGGAATCAGGACTACAGTGACACACTAACCAGTCGGCCACAAGAGAGGTATAAATGAATACCATCTCCCATCAGCCCACCCGTCGAACTCAGGTGTTTTGCGTTTGGAGACGATATCCACCCACCTCTGCCATGTTGGCCGTGTAGTGCGTTTGTCGCACGTAGCCATTTATGACTATTTATCACATCACCGTGATTCATATACAATCAGAAAGCTACAAACGTCCTTTAATATCAATTCACTCTACCTCCGGAAGTAATATATTTTCATATATGTTACGAAGGAATTTTAGTTGATAATAAGTCCACCGTCCGTGGGATCGAACCAGCGACGGACGGAGAATCAGGACTACAGTGACACACTAACCAGTCGGCCACAAGAGAGGTATAAATGAATACCATCTCCCATCAGCCCACCCCGTCGAACTCAGGTGTTTTGCGTTTGGAGGCGATATCCACCCACCTCTGCCATGTTGGCCGTGTAGTGCGTTTGTCGCACGTAGCCATATTATGACTATTTATCACATCACCGTGATTCATATACAATCAAAAGCTACAAACGTCCTTTAATATCAATTCACTCTACCTCGGAAGTAATATATTTTCATATATGTTACCGAAGGGGAATTTTAGTTGATAATAAGTCCACCGTCCGTGGGATCGAACCAGCGACGGACGGGGAATCAGGACTACAGTGACACACTAACCAGTCGGCCACAAGAGGTATAAATGAATACCATCTCCCATCAGCCCACCCGTCGAACTCAGGTGTTTTGCGTTTGGAGACGATATCCACCCACCTCTGCCATGTTGGCCGTGTAGTGCGTTTGTCGCACGTAGCCATATTATGACTATTTATCACATCACCGTGATTCATATACAATCAAGAAAGCTACAAACGTCCTTTAATATCAATTCACTCTACCTCGGAAGTAATATATTTTCATATATGTTACCGAAGGGATTTTAGTTGATAATAAGTCCACCGTCCGTGGGATCGAACCAGCGACGGACGGGGAATCAGGACTTCAGTGACACACTAACCAGTCGGCCACAAGAGGTATAAATGAATACCATCTCCCATCAACCCACCCGTCGAACTCAGGTGTTTTGCGTTTGGAGGCGATATCCACCCACCTCTGCCATGTTGGCCGTGTAGTGCGTTTGTCGCACGTAGCCATTTATGACTATTTATCACATCACCGTGATTCATATACAATCAAAAGCTACAAACGTCCTTTAATATCAATTCACTCTACCTCCGGAAATAATATATTTTCATATATGTTACGAAGGAATTTTAGTTGATAATAAGTCCCACCGTCCGTGGGATCGAACCAGCGACGGACGGGAATCAGGACTACAGTGACACACTAACCAGTCGGCCACAAAGAGGTATAAATGAATACCATCTCCCATCAACCCACCCGTCGAACTCAGGTGTTTTGCGTTTGGAGACGATATCCACCCACCTCTGCCATGTTGACCGTGTAGTGCGTTTGTCGCCCGTAGCCATATTATGACTATTTATCACATCACCGTGATTCATATACAATCAGAAAGCTACAAACGTCCTTTAATATCAATTCACTCTACCTCGGAAGTAATATATTTTCATATATGTTACCGAAGGAATTTTTAGTTGATAATAAGTCCACCGTCCGTGGGATCGAACCAGCGACGGACGGGGAATCAGGACTACAGTGACACACTAACCAGTCGGCCACAAAGAGGTATAAATGAATACCATCTCCCATCAGCCCACCCGTCGAACTCAGGTGTTTTGCGTTTGGAGACGATATCCACCCACCTCTGCCATGTTGACCGTGTAGTGCGTTTGTCGCATGCGTAGCCATATTATGACTATTTATCACATCACCGTGATTCATATACAATCAGAAAGCTACAAACGTCCTTTAATATCCAATTCACTCTACCTCGGAAGTAATATATTTTCATATATGTTACCGAAGGAATTTTAGTTGATAATAAGTCCACCGTCCCGTGGGATCGAACCAGCGACGGACGGAGAATCAGGACTACAGTGACACACTAACCAGTCGGCCACAAAGAGAGGTATAAATGAATACCATCTCCCATCAGCCCACCCGTCGAACTCAGGTGTTTTGCGTTTGGAGGCGATATCCACCCACCTCTGCCATGTTGACCGTGTAGTGCGTTTGTCGCGCGTAGCCATATTATGACTATTTATCACATCACCGTGATTCATATACAATCAAAAAGCTACAAACGTCCTTTAATATCAATTCACTCTACCTCGGAAGTAATATATTTTCATATATGTTACCGAAGAGGAATTTTAGTTGATAATAAGTCCACCGTCCGTGGGATCGAACCAGCGACGGACGGAGAATCAGGACTACAGTGACACACTAACCAGTCGGCCACAAGAGAGGTATAAATGAATACCATCTCCCATCAGCCCACCCGTCGAACTCAGGTGTTTTGCGTTTGGAGGCGATATCCACCCACCTCTGCCATGTTGACCGTGTAGTGCGTTTGTCGCACGTAGCCATATTATGACTATTTATCACATCACCGTGATTCATATACAATCAATCGAAAGCTACAAACGTCCTTTAATATCAATTCACTCTACCTCGGAAGTAATATATTTTCATATATGTTACCGAAGGAATTTTTAGTTGATAATAAGTCCACCGTCCCGTGGGATCGAACCAGCGACGGACGGAGAATCAGGACTACAGTGACACACTAACCAGTCGGCCACAAGAGAGGTATAAATGAATACCATCTCCCATCAGCCCACCCGTCGAACTCAGGTGTTTTGCGTTTGGAGACGATATCCACCCACCTCTGCCATGTTGACGTGTAGTGCGTTTGTCGCGTAGCCATAATATGACTATTTATCACATCACCGTGATTCATATACAATCAAAGCTACAAACGTCCTTTAATATCAATTCACTCTACCTCGGAAGTAATATATTTTCATATATGTTTACCGAAGGGAATTTTAGTTGATAATAAGTCCACCGTCCGTGGGATCGAACCAGCGACGGACGGAGGAATCAGGACTTACAGTGACACACTAACCAGTCGGCCACAAGAGAGGTATAAATGAATACCATCTCCCATCAGCCCACCCGTCGAACTCAGGTGTTTTGCGTTTGGAGACGATATCCACCCACCTCTGCCATGTTGACCGTGTAGTGCGTTTGTCGCACGTAGCCATATTATGACTATTTATCACATCACCGTGATTCATATACAATCAAAAGCTACAAACGTCCTTTAATATCAATTCACTCTACCTCGGAGTAATATATTTTCATATATGTTACCGAAGGGAATTTTAGTTGATAATAAGTCCACCGTCCGTGGGATCGAACCAGCGACGGACGGAGAATCAGGACTACAGTGACACACTAACCAGTCGGCCACAAGAGGTATAAATGAATACCATCTCCCATCAGCCCACCCGTCGAACTCAGGTGTTTTGCGTTTGGAGCGATATCCACCCACCTCTGCCATGTTGACCGTGTAGTGCGTTTGTCGCGTAGCCATATTATGACTATTTATCACATCACCGTGATTCATATACAATCAAAAAGCTACAAACGTCCTTTAATATCAATTCACTCTACCTCGGAAATAATATATTTTCATATATGTTACCGAAGGAATTTTAGTTGATAATAAGTCCACCGTCCGTGGGATCGAACCAGCGACGGACGGGAATCAGGACTACAGTGACACACTAACCAGTCGGCCACAAAGAGAGGTATAAATGAATACCATCTCCCATCAACCCACCCGTCGAACTCAGGTGTTTTGCGTTTGGAGGCGATATCCACCCACCTCTGCCATGTTGGCCGTGTAGTGCGTTTGTCGCATGCGTAGCCATAATATGACTATTTATCACATCACCGTGATTCATATACAATCAAGCTACAAACGTCCTTTAATATCAATTCACTCTACCTCGGAAGTAATATATTTTCATATATGTTACCGAAGGGAATTTTTAGTTGATAATAAGTCCACCGTCCGTGGGATCAACCAGCGACG
>NC_089752.1:75348111-75377570 GCF_040412425.1 Macrobrachium rosenbergii | reverse complement strand
CGTGGATTTTATTTTTTTATTTATATATTCATCACGTTCCATGTTTTCATTGATTCAGTTATACATACATACATATATATATATATATATATATATATATATATATATATATATATATATATATATATATATATATATATACTCTCTATAATATATAATATATGACATATACAATTGTTCTATATATATAAAAATATATAATATATATCATTCAAACTGGATGGTATCTATATATATTTATTCGAAATAGTTACAAGCTATATATATATATGCCCCATATATATCAAGTATATATGCATATATGCGTATGTATGTATATATATCTGTATATATATATATATATATATATATATATATATATATATATATAAATATATATATAAATATATATATATATATATATATCTTATATATATATATTTTTTCCGTGTATTCCTCTTGCATTTATATTCGTTCCCTATATATATATATATATATATTTATATATATATATATATATATTATATGTATTTCCATGTATGTATGCATATATGTATTATATATATATATATATATTATGAATATGTTATATATATACCAGTCTATATATATATATATATATATATATATTTGAACAACTCTTGAGATTCCACAAGTCAAGGAAACCATTTTACCACTTTCTTTATATATATGTCTAGCGTGGGCAGGCGATGGGCGCAGGTGACTGTTAGAACAGTGATGGATGATGCATGTTGCCCTCTTTACCCCAGGCCACAATTGTTCATAAATTAACGTAACGTAACATTAGCTACAGGGCCCTGTGTAATCTTAATTATAAGACAAGTGTTAATTGTATCCTACGCATTTCATTTGTCTGGTAGAACCCTTATATGACCGAACTTGGGTCATGTTTTTGGTGCCAGTTGTGGGGTGCTTCCATTACATAATAAATAACCAATTCCCCGTGAAAGAACTTAAAAATCAAACTAGAGGAAAACTGCAACCCTGTTGGGCTTACCAGTGCTAGCAGTACCATTGATACTAACAGTAGCAGTGCCAGGGAAGAGGACAGTGTGAAAGAGCTGTCAAGTAATTTCCATTGCACATTAAAAGAGCTGTGCCAATTAGCAAATTAAATCAAAGATGGAAGAAAACCTGTCGACCCACCCGTGATATTGGCAGACGTCATACTGTTTTCGCAACCAAACCAAGTGCGATCAGTCAAAATCATAAAAAAAACAACTGGTGCTAAATGGATCAGTGCCTGAATTTGACAACTCACGAGACCTGTGGATTAGGGAAAGAGTCTTTCAGTTGAAGCCTTCATAAAGTGTATTGAAAATACCACCATAGGCTGGTCAGATAGAGAAAGAATTGTTCAAACGAAGCAAAAGATGATGAGGGTGCTGCCTGCCAAATAAGAAGCTGGGGTGTCAGTTATCCAACTGACTGGAGTACTTTTAAGCCGTACCTCTCTCAACAATTTGCCCTACACTGGGAAGAGAAAATGGAAATGTGGGAGGCGTATAAGGCTACACTGGGGGTGGGGGAGTTGATTTCGGCATTCTGAGCTCGCATTTATGAAGACTGCAAGAGTTTCACCCCTGAAGGGGAACAGATCATGAAGGGGAAAGAAGCCTTTTGCCGATGCATGCTGATGCGAACTCTTCCCACCTCCCACCTCCGTGGTGGGATTCCTATATGATGACAAGACAACAAGAAGCCCTTGCAGGACTTACTGCCAAAGGTGCAGATGCTACTGAACCATGAGTGATGACAGCAGGTAGGTAGGGGGCAAATGCCACCTCCCAATCGTTGCTTGCAAAAGTTACACAGCCTGGGTAAACTGGTCCCCAGCCAGCCCCACCCATCATCCAGGGGGCTAGGCCTAGCAGCAAGGAACCTGGAAGAGGCAAGGGGAAAACAGGCAAGAATTTGGCAGCTGGTCTTTGCTGGAGATGTGGGGGCAGGGACCATCTGCAGACCCAGTGTCCCTCCTCCAGTGAGCAATGATGGTGTTTTCAATGTAATGCAGAAGACCACCTCATGAATGGCTGTACAAAAAACAATGTTGGCCAGTAGAACAATGCTCCCCCTGTACCAAGGAGAGGAAGGGGAAGGTGACGTGGGAGAGGGACAGGGGGTGGGGAGGCCCGGCTACAACCACGGCCAGCAGGGCCAAATAACCACCATGACCCCGGCAGAACAAGGGACGCCTTGTTGGGGTGGGGGGAAGCCAACCAACCCCCCAAGAAGTAGTGGAGAAGCCTCCGCTAGCAGTCACCATTCCTACCCAAAAGGTAAGAGTGCCAGGAGGAGAGGTAATGCAAGAACCTTCCTCCCGCCCCCAGTCCGCTAGAGGGACCATAGTACCTGTGCTGTCGGTCCAGGTAGAAGCATGCCAGGAAAGAGCTTTGCTCGACACTGGTGCAAGTGTGTCTTTGTTAGAAGAACACCTAGTGACTGGGTCAATATAGCCCAAGAGGGGTCTTAGTTTTACGATTGGCTGGCAGCCATCAGATGGTAACCGAAAGGACTGTGAAACAACAGATAACCATAAACGGGCGAGCCATGACTCATACCTTCTATGTAGTGCCAGCATTACACATAGAAGGACTCACAGTAATATTAGGAACTGATTTCATGTGAAGGAACAAAATAACAATAAATAGCACAGACAGGAAGGGGATTGAAGTATTTTTGATAGGACAACAAATCCCTGTGGAGGGGTAGAGACAGAAGTGCATACCAGTCTCCTTGAGTTTGAAGGGTGGTGGAGGGGCATACCTGCTGCCTGGAGGTGGGAGATGTGGCACCCCCTTGAACGCTCTCATCCCCATATAAATGACACCCCCATTTTCCTACATCACAGAAGGCACATTAGTTGTGATCAAACCCCAAGAAAGGTGGAATGACTTCATAATCCTGTATTTTAAGTGAGGTGATGCAAGGCAAAGTAAGTGTGCCCTTTATAGACGTAAGTAATCAGCACCTTGTGTTAGATAGTGGGTCGATATGTGACCTTGAATCTTGCAAAATAGCAGATGCCTCTCACTCACTTGTGACCTTGGGTAGCACAGCTCAGGGTTGCAGTGAAGAACGTTTGGGTAGACTACTCCAGACAGCTGGTGGGTCTACCCCTGATACTTATCAGAAAATTGTATGAGAAATTGTAAAAGGTACTCAAGATGTAATCACAATTGACGACAAAACCCCAGGCCGAATGAACAATTTCCCTTTTGTTACAGAGACCAGGAATCATCCACCCATAAGATTGCATTATAGGAGTCCAGTTTGTAACCAATGGGAAATGGGAACGAAATTAATAAATTAAGGGAACGAGGGACAACTAGAGAAAGTGAATCTCCCTGGGCCTCGCCAATCATGATGGCTAAAATGAAGGATGGTTTTCTTAGTCTATGTGTTGATTACAAAAAGTTAAGTAGTATCACAAAAGACAATGCATTCCCATTGCCTTCTATCAAAGAATTGTTTATTAAGGTTAGAGATAGTAAATTCTTCACCATATTGGATTTAAAGTCAGGCTATCATCAAATACCTATAGACAAGAGTAGCAAAGACAAGACGGCCTTTATAGCAAGTTCGATCGACCATTTCTAGTAACCACCGACACAAGCAGTGTAGCTATTGGCGGGGAGTGGGAGGGGTTCTCAGGTTGGTGATGTAAGGAATGAAAAACTGGTTTGTTTTGCATCATAAAAGTTAAACAGTGCTGGATGATGTGTAATTCTGTAGGATTTTCATGCTGGAATCATTTTTTTCAGGTTTGATACTGCTAGGGATCAAAATAACAGAAAACTTTATGGTCCAGATTTTTCAGGCCACATAACCCCCAGTTGGTCATTTCGTCAAGGTCAAGGTCATAACTACAATACCACCTCAATAAGCAACCTCGTTCACATGAAGTAAAGAACTTATTCAAACCCACTGAATTATACAAGTGCTTTAATACTTAACTTTATATCAAATTTTGAACACTAAATCTTATACAAGTTCCATATCAATATGATATAAGAGAAAATTCTGAATATAAATGTACATCTATGCTAAAAAGCAAGATCACTGTAGGCTTGTTCAATATGCATATGAAATGAAACCTATAGATTTACAGGATTAAAGCTCATTGTCATCTTCATCTTCATTGTTTTGCATTCAGCTGTCAGAGAAGTTGTCACAGCCAGAAGTGAAACATTTGCAAAGAGGAGTGCAGGATAATTTCTTCTTGGTGCAGGAGCAATTTCCTTTGCATAATGTTTGACATCCATCACGAGGAGCAGGGGGAGATAGACATTTCAATGGTATGTAAACTTCATCGGGAAGCAACCACCCGTTCTCTTCCAAAGGAGGAAGATGTGGATTTGGAGAAACATAAAATTTGTCTTTCATGTATATGAAGTTGGTTCGGACAATATGAAGCATCACAATAGTACTAGTAGGAGGGAGCATCTCAGTCTCAAGATTTTTTTATCTGAAGAGCTCCCATCAAAGAGCAGACAGTGTCGTTGAACCCTTTGGTGAATACACTAGGCAGACAAGTGTTTCCAGTGCTCTAACTTCTTGTGGGAGTTGTCCATCCACCATCTCTGAAGATGACAAAGTTCCTTCGCCAAGGCTGCGGAAACAATCAGCAATGGGATCATCATCTTCAAGGGAAAGATAGGAATCAGCCCGGATTTTCTTTGAAATTCCAACAAACTTTCCACCCCAATCAGCTCGGGAGAAGTTGTGTAACCCTGTAAGACCCTGGGACTTTCGCTGAGCAATTACCTGCACATGACCTTACATCCAATTCTCTGTACTTTGCACCTACACATGCAAAACTTGAGCTGAGTGAGAATGCCAAGGCGATCATTAGAGGCAGGGTCAATCAAGAGAATGAACACATCCGTATCAGGGGATTGCACATGGATTTCTTTGAATTTATTGTCATGTAGGCTGCCAAGAGCATGAAGAGGAATTAAAGTGTCAGCCTCCTCATGCCCATGAACTTTGAAATCATCTTTAATGGTATGAGAGGAATTGATAGTCACTAGGTGTGTTGTAAGCAACCACTAATTGCTTCACAGATCCTTTGAAGTACTCAAACAAAGCTTTAGCTGGAAGTCCACAAAACGCCTTCTTCATTTTAGATGATGATAGAAGGTCCTTAAGTGGCATGGTTTTAATGCTCATTTCATCATGTACTTCATAACTAGCAGCAGAAGTTGCTCTTTTTGCCCTTGTCTTTGCCTTCAGGCTGCCTTCAATATAGCGGTCAAAGGGTATTCTTGCCTCATCATAGCCATTTGATATCCTGCTGATTTGTGCAATGAAAGCCTTATTAAGATGTCATATCTTTGTCATGGCGGGTGTCTTTTGCATGCATTGCAACACTGCCATTGCATAAATTATCAGCACATGATCAGTTGGAACTTGCATTTTAGAGGACAAACCTTTTGCAGGTAGAGCATTAGCTGCTCCCTCAGGTACATGCATGACCATGGCACCACTGCCATCTCGTATTCACCAACTGTAGCTTCTAGCTTGGAAACCAACTCTGGTCTAGACTGCTGAATGACCAGAAACCGTGCTAGCAGCTGGCACTCTTCCCTCAGTTTGATAACTTTGTTACCAACTAACACTCGGGTCTTGTCCATCGAGTTGGAAAATGTCTTCAGTTTCAGTTTTTCATCTCGTCCCAGATGGATAATTTGGAAATTTTTAGAAGACAATCTTCAACAAAGTCCTCATACTGCTTTTGGCCTAAGTTTGCTTGGCTGATGATGCCCTGTTTTGCTTTAGGAGGAATGAGTGCAGAGGAAACAATGGTTTCTAAAAGGTGTTTCGATCATATGGGGATTCCCATCATAGTAGAGTTCCGAAGAATTTCTAAGTTTTAGAGCATTGTGACTGAATGCAGGGAGATATTTCCAAGAAGTTGATAATGCTTCCCTGATTTGGTTGAGTTCTGAGAGTGGTTAGGAAAGCTTAGCAAGAACTGGTTAACAATCTGAGCTAGGTGAGGTGTGGTGTGAAGCAGCCTATCCAGGCCAACTTCATCTTGAGTGAGCCCATCAGTGCCTCCATGCTTTTTCAAACCCTTTATCTCTTGCTCCAATGCTTGGTCAGTAAACAAACTTGTGAATGCAATTCCAGATTTGTTCACGAGAAATTCTCCAGACTTGAGGGCTTCCCATGTTGCTGGGTAGTCTTTCTCCAGTGCATTCATTTAGGCAATGTGAAGTGGCAGCAACCTTGCATAATCAAAGGAGGTTATGGGCAAATGAGTGTTTTATTTTATTCTTTAAAGTGGCAAGGTACCTCTCTCAAAACTATAAATTTGCTCTAAGTACTGGTCGAGATATTGAGCCAGCTCTCCAACTCCTTCCTGCTTCTCTTGTTTTTGCACTTGGGTTACATACTAGGACTGAATATCCTAAAAAATCCCAACCATTTTAGGATCTCACTCATGAAGGGCCTGCTTTAGTTCCACACACTGTAAGTGCAGGGGTTCAGGTTGAAATTCACCAAAGATTACATCAAACTTCATCATCATGATATCCAGTACATTGATGATGTGGTACTCCACTCCCCTCTTGAAGGTCTTGCCACAATAAATTCCTTGGAGCCCTGCAGAGGAGTAGATGCCACTCTCAATGGCACATGTGTCAACACTGCTGCTTTCAGTTGTCTTTTCCAGGCCAAGTAGTGAAGCAAGTGCAATATGTAAGATAATGGCTCTCAAGATGCAGTTGTGGTGCAGACAGACTCTTAATCTTGGTTACACGCACGATTATACAGATCAAGGTCAAGTGTTATGAGTGTGCGTCTCTCAGGACCGATGAAGACAGCAGTTATATTTTGTGTGGGGTCTCAAAACAGAATATAATGTGGCGTAGTCAGTGGGAGAGGTCTTGAAAAGTGGAGCAATAACTTCAGAGTTTGTCTTCTTTACATCAACATTAGCTTGTTTGGATAAAAAGAGAGACTTTGCTGCCTCCCACATTGACATCACATCTTCTTTCATTAGCTTTTCTTTTTCACGAGTTCTACTTCCTACTTGCAGGATTGGACCCATGGCAGTTTTACCATCCAGACTAAAGGCAGAGGATCCCATGGAAGAAGAAAGAGCTGAAAGGAGTGCAGAGAGACCAACCTCCTCCCTTTGCCCTTGCACTTTGCCTGGGTCTTCCATGGGGCCTTCAGATGAATCAAGTGCAGATTCCTCAAATGTTGACGTTTCTCTGGTCACATCAGAAGAAATTGCTCTCTGAGGTTGGAGTCTCTCATTAGCCAGGAAATTTGTGAGTCGCCAGGTGTGGGTATAATGCTTGTACTTGAGTAACAGATGGTCTCATTGTCCAATCTCGTACTCCTCAAAATGTATTGGTTTCATCTGTATGACTGTTTCTTTAAGATAATTGATATTAACTTTGAGAGACTCAGCTGGGACCTTGTCTGGAAGGACAAGAGGAGTTTTGAACAGTTCAGGATTTTTACTCTCCCTCTGATTAAGGACAACAAATGCTCCATGGAATGTATTCTGTCTGTAAGGAGTATCCTCAAGGAGATCAATATTGTTGACAGCAAACTAGACATTCAGACCCTTCTTCATGAAGTTTGGGAGACAGAAGCCTACAGTCTCCTGCATCATCAGCAGCACAGCATGCTCTATACGCTTTTGTATGTTGGGTGTGTACTGGTAATGAACAGGGATGAACAGGCAGGAGTAGCCCTATTCACAGAGGTGTTTTGATTCCATCACGTCAGTAACCTCCATCCTTCTTTGATTTATGCTTAACTTGTCTGTCATTTCGCATGTTTTGCATTAAGAACTGACATGCCATATCGACAGATTTTTTGCACTTCATCATTTGTCTAGCAGTAACTCTTCTAAAATGAGGTCCAAATAAAAGTTGTTTGAGGAAGAATTGCAATATAGGAGGTTTTTGAAATTGTTTCAAGTCAACACTGAATTTCCAGTTTCGATGATCCATAGTTTCTTCCTTGAGTGAGTGAGCCAAGCAAATCAAGGTATCAACTGAAGTATTCCATGTTGTAGTCAAGTTCCACTGCATGGCTGACAGACTTTGATTCAGTCACTTTGTCACTTTCGTTTTTATGATGAGATTTTGTAATCTTGACATCTGGAATATATTCTTGAATCAACTCTTGCAGGTACTTTTTATAGTGTCCAGAATAATGCTCTTCTATGTGATACTCTTCTAAAATGGATACGTACTCATCATTTATTCCATTCGTGCTAAGCACTGCACTACTAACAGAGAGCGAGGTTTTGAGAGATAAGAGTATCAGTTCATCACAAAGTTGCTTGGCGATGTTGTCCTTCCCCACACTGTCTGCGAATGTTCATTGAGTATACCATACACATTTTTTGTAATAATGCTTTTCTTGGGCGGCAGCATCGTTTGCCTGATGGTGTCATCCTTTGTTTTGCCCTTGATTTCAAGTAGTTAGGCGCCCAGAATCAGCCAGAACACGATGCAGTGGGTCTGAATCAGATGGCACACAAAACTTACAGGGAGATATTATGCATTTAATCTCTTTTGGTTCAGTCTGAAAGTGCTTTGGACGAGCCCCTTCTGGGGATTTCCCAGGATGACCAATTCCTCCATGTGATGAACTAGCAGAAAGGAAGACCGATTCTGTATGATCCCGGTTCCTCTTTCTGGCTCTGTTTATATGGTCTTTATTCAAATAGGCTTCCGGCACTTGCTATGATATCGAACATTCCGAAGCCAATAGTGATCCAAACTTGACAAACAATCTGCAAGTGTCTTGAGTTCATTCTTGCTCAAAGATATATGCTCTCAACAACATTCTAACATATCAACAATTTTTTTAACACCATGTTTCTTGGCTAGTTTTTTCTTTGATGATTCGCCATCCAGGCATACAATACAGCTATTCAAAAGGTCTTCAGACATTGTATGTAATCCTTCACCACATAAACTAATATTCTGTTCAGTAACTGCTCCAGAACCTGAAACATGAATAAAAATGATTAAAATATAATCATGAATAACTGTTTTGTAATGTATTCACTTATAAAACTAAATTTTTAATAATCTACATCACCATTCAAAATTAAATAATCTATTTATTAACTTTATATTGACACCTTTACCTCTAATCAATCTGAGACACTCAAAATTCGACTCAGCACCCTCAAAAATCCATGCCTAGATACAAAGATCATCATATTCAGCTAATATGTTCCTGACATATGACCTGGAGTTGGTTCAGTGGCAGCCATTTTGAAAAGGGCCCAAAAAGGGATTTCACTGGTCCCGAAAAATTTTGACCCTAAGATTTCCCTGTTACTGTAGTCATCATGATGCCCAATCTTGAAAAAAATAAATTTCAGCACAAAAATTGTATGGGATACCATTTTGCACACATCATCCTACACTATAAAAGGGGCAGAGAGGAATTATAGTACCTTCGATAGAGAGGCACTGGCGATTCTATGAATGCTAGAGAGACACCACTACTTTTTGCTGTGGCATAAAGTCAAAATAAACTCAGATCATCATCCACCGAGATACTTATTCAGGAAAGGAGAGTTAACCTCTCGACAAGCTCGCTTGATCGAATGGCTGTTGGAGGTTGATATTGTGGGGATTGAACAAAGGGCAGGGAAAAACAAATAAAGTAGCTGATGCTCTCTCGAGAGTACCATAACTGGAGCTACAACTCAAGCCGCAAAGAGAAAAGACCAATGACGGAATCAGTTGAGTATCTCAGAGGTACCAACAGTTGAGTCACACAGAAAACAGAGGAAGAACTCAGAAACTCAAGGTCGGGGGAGAAAAACGGAGTTTGGAGTCAAGCTAGCTGTTGGAATGCAAGAGATGGTTCTTCAGAGGACTGTGCATGAATACCCTGAGAGAGAGAGATAGAATGTGTGACTGATTTGTGTGGCTGCAGTGGGGAGAGAGGTGAGAAGGGGTCAGAAGTCAAAACCCTGGACTGAACAGGTTAAGGCTTGTGTAAGAGTTACAAGTAATGAGTTTCCTGAATTCCTAGTTGTGAGTAGAGACACGTTCTTCATTGAAGAGGATGTCCTTGTTTTATAAATACAAGAAGAGACTTGGTGATATCCAATCTCGTGTTGTTCTACCACATAATACATGTAAGTCCCTATGCAGGACAAGTAGGTATTGAGAGGTCCCTAAAGAAGGCAAGAGAATCTTTGTTTGGGTGGGGATGAAAAAAGACATTGTAAAATTTATCGCACAGTGCCACATCTGTAATACCGTGAAAAACCATAGACATACTATCCTGAAGGGTCGAATGCGGCCAGTGGTGCCAATCAAATTTGCCAAAGTACACACTGATGTGGTTGGACCCTTCCCTGGGGGGACGGGCAATTCAGGTATGTGTGTGATGGTGGATGCATTTATGTGATATACGCACATGTATGCGATGGTGGATAAATCTGCGGTATCAGTTGCCAGAGCCTTGAGTTCATTCATAGTGAAGTTCGGCTGTCCCATTACGTTAATTAGTAACAATGGACGTGAATTCATTGACAAAGTAGTAAAAGACCTAACAAAAATGTTGAATGCAGAGCATTTCACAATAGCCTCCTGCTGGCCATCAGCCAATGGGTTTTAGTTGAATCCCGTTATATAGGGAGGTAACAAATAATTTGAAATATTTAGTAGCAGACAGTCTGAATCAGTGGATAGAGGTGTTGCCAATGGTGGAACTTGCGCTTAACAAAGTGTATAACAGCTCCATAAGAGATACCCCGTATTTCTTACTGTATGGACAGGACCCCTCATTGCTGTATAACTGTGATCATGGACCCTAGAACTTTACCATTATACAGCGTCAAACAATACTGGGTGATGTTCTGTAACCTGACCCGGAGAGTGTTTCAGATAATGCAGATGCTTTTGTTGAGGGAGAATGAAAAATATCAGACGAAATATGATCAACGGTTCCATGCGCGAACATCTAAGATATGAATAAAGGACAGAATCTATTTGAAAAGGCTGCAACCGAGAAACAAACTCGAGCCTGCCTACTTGGGGCCCTACTACGTGAAAGAAATTAAAAACGACACCGCGGTGATCCAGCATATTAAAACCGGTGTTCAAGGCGAGTAACACCTATCACACATGTATCCCGTCAGAGAAGATAACTTGGTGTGGCACCTGAATAAACCAGTACCCCCTTTCCGGGACTGCCTGGTTATTTGGGATAGGAGAGTGATGATGACATGCAAGCCTATGTAGGGTCATTAGAAGTGCACCCAACGTGCATACAGAGAAAGGTTACAAATATTGGTGTCATGTTCTGTTGTGAAAAGAAAATATCGTAAACGTGTCTATGTACTTGCATTCCATGTTCTTTATTTTATTTTTCGTGATTGATTTTACCCATGTCAATTTGATGTCATTTGTTATTTTTTATTTAAATTTTTTCGTAAATAATTCTACCCATGTCTATTTGAGGTCATTTGTTCTTTTTTTATTTCATTTTTTTGGGATTGATTTTATTTACGTCTATTTAATTTCATCTCATCTTTTAGTCATTTTTGTGATCGATTTTATTCATGTCTATTTGATGTCATTTATTAATTTATTTAATTTTTTGCGGTTTTAAAAATCCTTTCGTTTTGATGGTTGATAGTAATATCTTTCTTTTTTGTACTGAATTGCAAGTTATTGCGCTCCAATTTTTAAAAAAATCTTTGTGTTAATGTGTGGAGCTAAAATTATCATATAGCTCCAATTTTCGAAAGAAATTTGTATGTTAATATGTGGAGCTAAAATTATCATTTCATTGATCCAGCTATATAATTCTATTCTTTTCATTAAAATCATGATTGCAGTGTGATGCATGGAAGTCATAACAGACTGTAATTTACCAATTGTACCACGCAATTTGACCCCGGATTGCTAATTCTTTGTTACATGAATTGTTGGTAACATACATCGAACAGTGCAAAGAGCAGAAAGGAGAGAGAGAGAGAGAGAGAGAGAGAGAGAGAGAGAGAGAGAGAGAGAGAGAGAGAGAGAGAGAGGAGAGAGAGGATATATATATATATATATATATATATATATATATATATATATATATATATATATATATATATATATATATATATATATATATATATATATATATATATATGAGTGTCGTGAGTTTTGTGAACTGCAGAACTTTAAAGGGGCGTTGGTGAACCAATTCATATAAGTGATTTATAAGAACCACCTCTTTAGAGACGTAACAAAAAACTTGCCAGCCATCTCTGTGCCTTTGTGATCAGGGTATAACGGATAAATACAGCAGGCTTCCATGGTGCCATACAACCGTTGACAGCTTGGCGTGGGTGCCACAAAGGTTGTCAGTACACTATGTTCCTATTGACTTTTTTTAACATAGGAGCCAATTATCGAAGCCCTAAGGTCTGAGGACCATGAATACAGGTTCTGTTGAAAGATTTGTCCCCTTCAGTCTAGTGTGGGCGGATGTTGGGCGCTGGTGACTGTTATAACAGTGATGGGCCACGTGTATTGCCTCAGAGTACCCCCGGCCATAATTGCATAAATTAACGTAACGCAACATTAGCTACAGGCCCCCGTGTAATCTTAATGATAATACATATGTCAATTGTATCCTACGCATTTCATTTGTATGGTGGAACCCTTATATGACTGAGCTTGGGTCACATATATATATATATATATATATATATATATATATATATATATATATATATATATATATATATATATATATATATATATATATATATATATATATGACTGAAATATTTTGTGTTAAAAACAGAATTCCATCAAACATAAGGAGCCCATAAAAATGCTAAAATGTAGAAAGTAAATGCTATATTTCAGAGACCAAACTGCCTCTCTCTTCAGGCAAGTAATGAATGAGAGAGTTACCAAAAAGTGGTATTTATACCAGAAGGTCCATAGGTCAGCCATTACATCACTCCAGTTGACAATATCTCTTTAATCTTCTTAATTGTTGGTTGGAGGAAGATTTTATCTATAATATCTGAGTCCCAGGCTCTTTTGAAAGGTTCATCATATTTCTTTGTTTAATCAAAGCTGATTCCACCATCTGGCTTTTGAACCGACAATTGCTGCTATAAATTATACGTGACAAATTCCAGTTTATTCTGTGATTATGGTTACTTATTGATTAAAATAGCTGAGCTCTGTTGTCTATATCTAACTGAATGTTTATGCTGTATTAATCTCTGGGGGAGTGATTTACCTGTAAAACTGATATAAGACTGTAAACAATCTAGGCAAGGGATTTCGTAAACTCCTGTCTTTGGGGACTGGCTTTTGTTGGACGTAACCCAGGGATTTGGATAAGGTATTTGGGTAGGTTAAAGCAAAAGGATTAGATATTCCAAGTGTCTGTGTTAACTTCTTAATCCTGTCCAGGTGTGGGATTTTTATTTTACCGTTGAGGATCTCTCTAGTCTTGTTTTGAGGGGACACTAGAAGATTGTGTTAGCTTTGCAGATCGCTTTCTCAATTATATGATCAGGGTACTTTAAAGCTGATTACAAATTAGTTCAATTTCCTTTCCCAGGAAATCCGGGGAGCAAATCTGTAAGGCTCTTAAGAATAAATTGCTGCTTATGCCAATCTTGATAGAGATGTCATGATAGCTGATGTATGAGAGTGAAAATTATGATTTTCTGTATATGGTAAATTTGTATTCTGTCGTATCTCTAATTATTAAAACATCAAGAAAAAGAATTTTGTTGTCCGTTTCCCATTCAACTGTAAATTTGATGCTAGGCACTAATGCATTTAATTTTTGAAAGAAATTCATTGAAATTGCCCCACCTATTATCCAAAAATGTTAAGATATCATCTACACATCTCATTTAGGTTTTATTGCATTTATTATTATAGTTTCAAAATATTCCATGTATAGGTGTTGGCTAAAACAGGATTTAGAGGGCTGCCCATGTTGCACCCGAATTTTGTTTATAGAATGACTCCCCGAATGAAAAGACATTATTTGATACACATAATTCAACTAACTTTATCATTTTATCTAGGGCTAGTGGGAAATGATCTGAATAGGGGGCTAATTTTTCTCTCAAAAACTATAAAACGTTCTGTACTGGTACTTTGGTGAGTAGGGAATCTACATCTAAGCTTAAAAGTTTTATGTTGTGAAGTGGTATATGTGCTTCTTTGAATTTGTTACAGAAATCTTCAGAATGTTTAATGTGACTGGGAGAAAATGTGCCTAAGAAAGAGGAAAGGAGGCCGGTTAACCACTTAGAAATTTTATAATTGAAAGCTCTGGCACATGTGATAATAATTGGTCTGAATGGAAGATTATCTTTTTGAGTTTTGGGAAGGCCATAAAATTAAGATAGTTTTGGGTTAATGACTTTAAATTTCTCCAGTAGTTCAGTGCTCTTTTTGTCTTTACCAATTAATCTTACTTTTCTAAAAAAAATTCTGTGGGGACGTTTTGGAGGGGATTTTTCATTAATTTGTCACAAGTTTAGTGCCACTAAGGAGTTGGTTGATTTTGTCGAGGTAAAAGTCTTTGTCCAGGATCACGATTATGCAGTCTTTGTCGAATCTACTTATTACCACATCTAATTTTTGTAGCGAGTGGGTGGCTTTCATAAATCTATGGGGACAGGCTATTTCTTATTAGGGTCAGCTACTGCATTTAGTAAGATGCCTTTTAAACATATCTCTTCTTGGCTGTAATTTTTATCAGATATGAATTTGTCAAAAGCAACTATTAAATCTAGATTATTTTTCCGGTCTGGCATGAGGGCAAAGGTTTAAAAGTAGGTGTTGGTTAATGGTAAGAGGGGGGGGGTGTTTGATAAATTTAAAATTTTATCTTGTTCCTCAAGATTGTTCCAAGCACTATTATTTATTATGTTATTTAACTTATGGGAAAGTCTATCGGAATGAGTCGCGCTATTATAGGCAGCAATGTCAGAACCAAATGAAACCAGATACGTGTACAAGTGGTCATTTGCGAGGAGACGAAAGTTAGACTGGATTCCATGTATCACTCTGCGTAGTACAAGGATCTCACACTTCGTACTTTCAATTCTTTCCTCCAGGAATATCTTGTGTGAGAGAGGGAAGGGGTCCGATTGCAGAGTACATATTGCGAATCCGTACATTTTCAGGACTTGTTCCTTCAGACGTTCTTCTAAGAAGTATTTTTGATTTTTCAGCTGGTGTAGTCTGATCAGTTCTTTTTCAAACTTGCGAAAAACGGGATTGACTTTTGGATGTGAGCGAATAAACACAGAAAAACGATTGAACTCCATAATGGATTAAAGTGACTGTGAAATATTTTCTGTTAAAACAGAATTCCATCAAACATAAGGAGCCCATAAAAATGCTAAAATGTAGAAAGTAAATGCTATATTTCAGAGACCAGACTGCCTGTCTTCAGGCAAGTAATGAATGAGAAAAAGTTACAGAAAAGTGGTATTTATACCAGAAAGTCCATAGGTCAGTTGTTACATCACTCCAGTTGACAATTCCTCTTTAATCTTCTTAATCGCTGGTTGGAGGAAGATTTTATCTATATCATCTGAGTCCCAGACTCCTTTTGAAGGGTTCTTCGTATTTCTTTGTTTAACCAAAGCTGATTTCACCATCTGGCTGTTGAACTTACAATTACTGCTATAAATTGTACATAACAAATTCCAGTTTATTCTGTGATTATGGTTATTCATGTGGTTAAAAATAGCTGTTGTCAAAGAAGCATATATGCCACTTCACAATATAAAATTTTTAAGCTTAGATGTAGATTCCTTATTCACAAAGTACCAGTACAGAAACGTTTTACAGTTTTTGAGAGAAAAATTAGCCCTCTATTCAGATAATTTTCCACTAGCCCTAGATAAAATAATAAAGTTAGTTGAATTATGTGTATCAAATAATGTCTTTTCATTCGGGGAGCCATTCTATAAACAAAATTCGGGTGCAATATGGGCAGCCCTTTAAATCCTGTTTTAGCCAATCTATACATGGAATGTTTTGAAACTGTAATAATAAATGCAATAAAACCTAAAGACATGCTGTGGATGAGATATGTAGACGATATCTTAACATTTTTGGATAATAGGTAGGACAACTTCAACGAATTTCTTTCAAAATTAAATGTGTTAGTGCCTAGAATCAAATTTACAGTTGAATGGGAAACACACAACAAAATTCTTTTTCTTAATGTTTTAACAGTTAGAGACATGACAGAATACAAATTTACCATATACAAAAAGGGGGGAGGAAAGAGGGAAGAAGGAGGGGGAAAGGGGAAAGAAGTGAGAAGACAGAGGAAGAGGGGGAAAGGGGAAGGGATGGGGAGGAGGGGGAAAGGTAGGGGAAGGGAAGGTGGAGTGGAGGGGAGGGTAGGGGAGGGGAAGGGAGGAAGATGGGAGGGTGAATGGAAGGAGGGGAAAAGGGAGGGTAAGGCGGAGGGGGAAGGGAGGAGGGAGGGAAAGGGGAAGGAGGAGGAAGGGAAAGGGGGAAGGGAGGGGAGGTAAAAAGAAGGGAAGAGTGAAGGGGAACTGGAAGGGGGAGGGGGAGAGGAGGGTGAGAGGAAGATAAAGGGGAAAGGAGGTTACGTTCCCCTATTAGAAAAGAAAGAAATACATCACTGAATAAAGACAGCAAATAAAAATACTTTTACTTCTATGACAGTGCTCAGGTGTGTCAGTGTGCTTGTGTGTTTTGGGGGAAGAAGGTGTGTCTCCCTTTCAACAGTAGACGGACCTTTTATCAGTTATGTGAACTTCACTGCATAACAAACCGAAGGAGATTTGTTCTAGATATGATGATGGTAATACCACAAGGTACTTAAGAATTTGTATTTTATTGGCAGGGTATGATTAAGATACGTTTGGCTTAAGATGAACACTGAAAAAAATGTGGTAATTTCGACGCGAGTAATTTTTTAATGAGGGGGTAGGCATATCTCAGAAACATTTGGTCTGTTACTTCTTTTTTTTTCTGTAGAGACAATTGTAAGGGTTGACTGGTGTGGTGGTAGAAGTTATATTTTGAATTACATTATGACTGAATGAAAGTAATTCTAATTCAGTGAAACACATCTGTATAATTTTTTAGATGTACTAAACTGGTTTTATGGTTTGCAGCGGGAAGAGTTGAATGATGTCACCAACAAAATAGGTGGTGGATTTCTGCCCAAGATACTGGTGACTCCCGTACAGTCACTAAAGAAAAGGTGAACAACACTGGTAAAAACGAAAATTTCATTTGTTTTGTCTGTGTTTGATGTCTGTCACTGGGATAGGGGTTTAATTTTGAGGTCTAAACTTTCCTGGGGTGGCATAGGGACTGTGATTAGGTTTGCAATGTAGATTTTATCGAGGTAATAAACAATTATATTGATTATTATAATAAATTATGATCAAAATTCATAAAAATTCTGATAAAAAAAATGATGTTATAGGTGATTTATTGTTGTAGATTAATCATACGTCTGACAGCACCTGAAAGAAAAGGTAGAGCGTCAGGTGAAAAATGAGACTTAACCCATAAAGCGCTGAAGGAAAAGGTAACGTAAAAATGAAAATTTAATTTGTTTTTTCTGTGTTTATATGTCTTTCATGGGATAGGGGTTTGATTTTGAGTTATAAACCTTTCTGGGTTGACATAGAGGCCGTGTGCAAAATTTTGTCTAGGCTTATCATGTGGTTTGGATTTCTGTAGAATCCAAACAGATAAACAAATATTCACTTATATATATATATATATATATATATATATATATATATATATATATATATATATATATATATATATATATATATATATATATATATATATATATGTGTGTGTGTGTGTGTGTGTGTGTGTGTGTGTGTGTGTGTGTGTGTAACTCTATATACAGATACAAGCCTGTTAAGTACAAAAACTAAAAGACATATTATGAAGGAATGGATGGGTCAACCCCTGTTCTAGCTGTATGGATCTGAATTCAACAGATATCCTTATGTATAGGAGAAAACAGAAAGATATTCTTTATGGGTGAATGGTTTTCTTATCGTCACCCAAACCATTCGTCCGTCGGTTTGAATCTCACTACGGGAATTAGGGTTTTTTTCATTTGAATTCAAGGCTTCTATTACTGAAACGATACTACTTTGATATGTCTTTAGATGCTTCTGGTATACTTATACCATATCTTTTTTTGCATTTCATAATGTGTGGAAACGTACATCCGAAGAGTTGTTATGATATTTTTTCTCAAACTTTTAGGCCTTAGACTTTGGCTGATGCTCTTATTCTCTATTTTTGAGCCTCTGTGAACAAGATTTGACTTCTGTTCAGGGACATTTAAAGGACCCTTTATAAGACAGCCAATATGATATTTGAATATTTTAAAATATCAAAGGTTGCTGTCATTGACAGTCCCACAAGATTCTCTTACAGTATCGTCAATATCCGCATTATGAATGATGTTTCAGCTACACTGAAAGAAAAGGAAGAAGAGAGAGAGAGAGAGAGAGAGAGAGAGAGAGAGAGAGAGAGAGAGAGAGAGAGAGAGAGATTCTGTCACACAGGAGAACATCTATACTTCAAAGGCAGAATATTATCTATTATGTACTTTCTCATATCATTTTAAAGGATACATTAACCTACTTTTGTCTGAAAGTAAGTTAACGCATAGCCTTTTACTTTAGCATATTTTCTGCATCGCTTGTTTGCTTCCGTTTACTTCGAAACTTTGAAACTCTTGATAATCTCTTTATTGTTCCACTTTCCTTGGGCACTTATTTAAAACTTTTGTTCTTTGAAAAAGGATGTTTGCTATTTTATTTTAGATTAATCCCATTGTTTCTTTCACCCACCAATATTGGTTTCTTGCGGATCTGGATTACAAAATGGTATTGCGTTGTCTCTCCGGTTAGGACACATTCCAATATTCTGCTTACGGAAATAACCTAAAATATGCGATAGCCCTTGATGATGTGAACTCTGTGCATGGTGTCATTGCCCATTGTTTATTATACTGTATATATTTGATTTATACGATTCCATGCCAGCACCTTACAAAATTCTATGAAATATCTTTGTTCCAAATGTTTCTACTTTTAGAATATTTCTGAATCATTCTTATGTAGAAGACCAGCTCTCTCTCTCATTACCTTATGAAACTGCGTTCAACTAACATCTGCTTTTGGTGAATCACGATTTTGGGCTTACCAGAATCGTGACCCACTTACGTCAATATTCAGCTAAAAAATAAAAAAGCTCCTATCATATTCGTCTAACCCTGCAGCAGCTTCTGCCAAGTCGCATCCATCACCATATTTTTATGTCGTTTTTATCTTTCATTGAGTGTCCCATTCGGTAACGTATAAAAGGTTTTAGGGATGCCATTAATGGGATCACAAAAAAAAAAAGACTGTAAAAAATATATTGACCGTAAATGGTAATTTTTTTCATGTTTTTTGTTGTCGTCAACTTTTGCCAATGACCGCTCATTTTTCGTGAAATATCTATGACGATTTGTTATTTTACTCCACACAGGCACAGACAGACAGACACACATACACACACACACACACACAGATGTACTAGTGAAGCTGTTCTAATTTACTTGGCAAAGGCATGATCCTTTACGTACTGGCCTTCCCAGTACAGTTCATCTATGGTAACTTCTTATGATTTGTAAATGGTGTAGACACCAATGAACTGAAGAATGTTACACAGTCCTAAATCCCCGAGAAAGTTATCAAATGATCACATATGATACATAGCAGTTGATAGCAAAAAATATATATATTTTTTATCTGTTTACATAAATATTTCAGAAGTTTTTCATTTTGAGGGATACCTTCTTCAGTACGGATCATAGTTTATGGTTATGATTAAGCCTCCAATTAAGACTTACTCTGTCATTACTTTAATTTTGCATTTCATATTTCTGCTGATTACCATGGTGCAGCAATCAACATATTTGCATCGCAGTACATTATGTATCTTACAGAAAAATAGAGAGAAAAAATACAACTCGTGTCACTTAGTTATATTTTGCTTGTTTTCTCATGGAGGCATATCAGTTACAGAATATGCAGAATTAAATCGTTGAAGCGTATGGGAAAAGTGTTCGAAAAAATAAAGGCTCAAAACTAGGTAGTTTCAATTTGCTTTTACTGATTTTCTGTCAGATATAACAAGCAAATTTTTTATAACAGTTGTAGATATTTAATATACCATCGAAAACAGCTTCATAATGTAAGTGTTTTTCCTTCATTGCCTAATGAGATATTCGAAATAATGAAATGTGAGATTTCGCAATCACTATTTTCTTACGGATAATACAACGACATCCTTACAGACAAAAGTTCTTGTGTAATGAGGATTCAAATTAAGCAGGTAATGAGTTATTTGTGAGGAAATATTCATAAACTTTACTTATTCGATCCTTTTCACATGTAAAAATAATTTTTTTATAAAAACAAAAGTTCGAAGAAATTGATTTATTCAAAACACGTTTGAGATGTCATATTTTTCCAGTGCTGATGGTAATAATTTTGAAGCAAGAACGTATATATACAATTATCAGACTTAATCTTTGCTTTAAGTTTACATTTTAAAGAAATGCAATTTATATACAGAGAATTGGAGACTAGCCGTCTAGAAATTTGCCATGACTTCATAAGACCGACATGAGTCAGAAATTTGTCGGACATACATATGTCTAACATTTCCGTGGCTGCCGTCCCTTGAAAGCCGACTAGCACGAACTTGTAAAGTCCCCGCTCAATGCGTTCTCTATAGTGAACATCCCGTTTTCTGCGGTGCCTTCACATCGACCTAGGGTCGACCAGAACATATGTCTATCACCATAATTGTAAATTGTATATTTATTCTTTCCAAATGATCATGCTTTATGTACAAGTAACAAAGTATTTATGTTATGCGTCAGACATTATTGATTACTATGTTTTCTGTATGAACCTGTCCTGTTTTTGTAGATAATTGTTTGACCTCAGGTCACCTGTAAATCTTTGTACCCGCGGTCTCTGCAAAGTACACAGGCATCCGCACCCCGCTTTATAAGTGGATTGCTTAATCAACAAACTAGCAGTACTGGTCTTCCTGCTCATTATTTCGCACCTCTCTCACAGTGGTGACCCCCGGAGTGGTTCCCGGAAGCCATTAACGGACCCAAACGACGACTAAGTCTTAGCCCGATGAACCCACGCCCTTAGCGGACTAACTACGGTGCTCTAACAAAGCGTTCGGGTGTTTACCGACCCTCATCAGCAGGTCACCATTGTCATTAGCGGACCGACATGGCATGCTCCCCCAGCATGTATTGGTGCGAGTATTTCCTCACTCTTAAAGTGAAAGCGCGAAATGAGCATGGGCACGGACATTCCCAACCACATACAAATTACTGTGAACCTCTCGGAGGCAGACACCTTCCTCTCGCAACCCCCTCCTGCGCGCACCTCCATGCTGGTACCTTCACCCCACACGATGAACCCCCTGATGGACCGACCAAAGATGACCCTTAACATAAGGCTCCCGCCATTTACCAGGGAAAACACAGCATCCTGGTTCTGCAGGGTCGAGGGGCAGTTCAGGGTAGCAGGCTAATGGACGAGGTGTTGAAGGCGGACATGGCCATCAACGCCCTCCCGGAGGAGATATACAGGAAGATCGCCCCGTGGATGATGACGACGTCAGGCCCCGCCACCTTCCAAGAACTAAAATCCACTCTCGTTGAGATCTGCGCCCTGCCGGTCTCCGAGAGAGCTGCCCGCCCCCTCGAACTCGCCCTCAACCCCCGGCAGGAGGGAAACCTCTTGGAAACATGGCATGCTCTCCAGGACCTCCTCCTCCTCCCCGAGACTGACAGCAGTGGCAGGTACAAAGAAATCAGCTGTCAAGGGAGATCTTCCTGCGGCAGCTACTGCCAGAGGTCTGTGGGCAGATCACGGACGCATATACCCTGCCGGTCGAGGACCTAATCAGGGTGGCGCAGCACCTGACGGATTCCACAAAGGCAGCCAAGTGGGTGACCATGCCCGCACACTCTGCCAATTTGCTACTGCCGGAGGACCCCACCACAGAGCCCATCAACATCATCAAGCAAAGAAGGCCATCCTACCAGCAGAAGAGGGAGAAGCCGGGGCTTTGCTATTACCATCAGAGGTTCGGGAGAGCTGCCCGGGGATGCGAAGCCCCTGCCCTTTCTTCCCTTCAAAAAATGGAGGAGGCAGCGGCCAACCGCACAAGCCGCCGTGGGAGCAGCAGTCGAAACACCCAGGGGCCCCTTACCATTAGGTTTCTACGTCCACAACACCATCTCCAGCAGGATGATATTGGTTGACACTGGAGCCATGCGTTTAGTGTTTCCGCCTTCAGGAGAGGACCGCAGACGCCCGCCAGACCCGACTGCCTCCCTAACGGGTGCAAACGGGTCCTCCATCCTCTCCTACAGCACCAAGCTCCTGCCGATCTGCATCCTTGGCTGGAGGTACAGCTGGGAATTCATCATCGCGGACGTCAGGACCCCACTCCTAGGGGCAGACTTCCTTGCCCACTTCGGACTGGCAGTCGACGTCAGCCGCAAACACCTGCTGGACACCAAGTCCTGCCAGTCCCTGCCCTTGTCGCCGGGCCCCAGGGAGCCCACCATCTGTTCCGTCGCGTCCCACCAGTACGGTTCCTCCTGAAGGACTTCCTGGAGGTCTTCAAACCTGAGTTCTGCCAGATGCCCGGGGCTCCTGCCAAACACAGGATACACCACTACATCAAGATGAAGGGCCACCGATGCACGCAAAGTTCTGATGACTTCCCCCGCAGAGCCTTCAGGAGGCCAAAAAGGCCTTCGCTGAGATGGAGAGGATGGGCATATGCAGGAAGGCTCCCAGCCCGTGGGCCTCCCCCCTTCACATGGTGCAGAAAGCGGACAGCACCTGGAGGCCCTGCGGTGACTACAGGTGGCTGAACCTTACAACAGAGCCTGTCCACTAGCCCCTGCCAAACATGCAGGACCTGACAGCCTCTTTCCACGGGGTCAAAATATTCTCCAAAATGGAGCTTTTAATGTCATATTTTCAGTTACCAGTAGCACTGGGGGACACCCCCAAAACTGCCATGTCACGGCCTTCGGGTCCTATGTCTTCGCCTTCTCCACCTTCAGCCTGAGGAGCACGGGCGCGACCTTCTAGAGGTTGATGGACAGCATCCTGGGGGACCTGGACTTCTGCATCTGCTACGCTGACTATATCCTAATCTCTTCCAGATCCCGGGAGGAACACCTGCAACACATCTGGAAGGTCCTGCAGCGCCTTCAGGAAAGTGGCCTCGTCATCAGGTTTGACAAGTGCATCTTTGGCATCGAGAAGGTGGAATTCCTGGGCCACGAGATATCCCCCGAGGGTATCCGCCCAATGTCATCGAAGGTCGAAGCCGTCAAGAAGTTCCCCACCCCTACCTCAATCAGGCCGTACAATAATTCCTCAGGATGGTCAACTACTACAGAAGATTCATCACGGGGATTGCTCCCACCATGGTCCCCTGACGGAGGTCCTCAAGGGGCGACCAAAGACCTTAGTGTGGGGACCCGACCAGCAGAAGGCCTTCCTCCTGATGAAAGCTGCCTTCACCAAAGCAACATCTTTGGCCCACCAGGACCCCAAAGCTCCTCTCCAGCTGTCAGCGGATGCCAGCAACGTTGCCTGTGGAGCTGTCCTGGAGCAAGCCATCAGGGGGACCTCTCAGCCCATCGCCTTCTTCACCAGGAGGCTAAGCCCCACTGAGTCCCACTACAGCACCTTCGACCGGGAACTCTTCGCAGCATACCAGGCAGTACGACACTTCAAGTTCCTCCTGGAGGGAACGCCCTTCACAATTTTGTTTTGACCATCAGCTGCTGGTCCACACCTTAACAAAGTTGGGGGATGAATGGTCTTCTAGGCAGCAGCGGCACATTGCGGCCATCATGGAGTTCACCTGCACCATCAAATACCTCCCCGTCATAATATATGATAAGTATTAATTATCATATAAATTTTAATATCAGTTATTGAATATATATATATATATATATATATATATATATATATATATATATATATATATATATATATATATATATATATATATATATATATATATATATATATATATATATATATATATATATATATATATATATATATATATATATATATATATATATGTATATATATATATATATATATATATATATATATATATATATATATATGTATATATATATTTATATATATATATATATATATATATATATATATATATATATATATATATATATATATATATATATAATAAATATATACATATATATATATATATATATATATATATATATATATATATATATATATATATATATATATATATATATATATATATATATATATATATATATATATATATATATATATATATATATATATATATATATATATATATATATGCTTGTGACTACGAAACCGTGACATCCAAACACAAGAATTCGAGAAGTGAAGAGGGTATTGTGGCTATTAGAATTACAAATGTGTCTGGTAAAAGTGACCAGTAGATTCTACATATATATTTCAGCTTAAAAAAAGCAATAAAAACATTGCCCACTTGGCTACGATGGTGAGGATGGGTCTATTCCAGCTCTAATAAATATATCTGAAAACGACATGTATATATATGTACGACAGGTAATAGACTTTTATTCTTCTCGTGGCCAGGTCGTCAACGTGACCTCCAGATGACCCGGGTTCGTCTCCCGCGACCGGCAAATCACAAATCTCTTCAATTCCTTGTGTTTGGATGGCACGGCTTCGTAGTTACAAGCATATCCAAAAAGCTCGAAGAATTCGAGAAGTTAAGAGGGCATTGTGGCTATTATATATATATATATATATATATATATATATATATATATATATATATATATATATATATATATATATATATATATATATATATATATATATATACGTATATATAATATATAGGTGCACCGACTTTGTAGCGCAAGACAAATGAGCGCCGACAGTTGAGCGCCGACAATTGTGCGCAAGACAAATGCGCGCACTAACATTTGAGCGCCGACATTTGAGCGCCATAATTTCAAAATTCAATCCTCCTCTTATTTATTTGTATTGACATTATAGACGTTTAGTACTCACTGTTACAAGCGTTTGGATATAAAGGAAGAAGAAACAATCTTAATCTTTATTTGCTATGGCATGTAAATAAATAGATAAATGAATATATATATATATATATATATATATATATATATATATATATATATATATATATATATATATATATATATATATATATATATATATAATATATATACAAAAGAAAATACATATAAAAAAGAAAAGTGCGACAGCTTAAATTTTTATTGACATGTACGAGTACCTAAGATATTTAAAAACAAGTTCCACAAATAGAAAATTAATAAAAACAATTTGTAAATAGAATATAACTACTTTTGTTGGGTAAGATTATATGATTTGGAACGCAGATAATCTAATGGCTCTCTTGAAGAATACTCACTAACAATTTTAATTATAGCATTGTTTATTCGTTCATATTTTTTGTGTTTTACAGGTTCATGCCGCCCACAGTTTATTCTGATCAATTTGGTTGAGGTGTGATTTTGTTCTATTCTTAAAATTTCTATGAATTTGTATATTGTAGGGTGCATATGCCCTATCGACTGCTGCATTGCCCGATGCCACCCCTCTAACGAATTATTTGTACGTGGATGTTCATTGACGACACGTTCGTAAACACTCCAAACACGAGGGGGAAACATAGCATCTCTCCTTCTTCCTCTCCTACAAGGTCTTCCTATCCAAGTATCTTCGAAGTAAAATACCAAATCGTCTAAGTCGTCTTATAATATCTTGTAATGATTCAAAAACATTTGTAATATCATTGTGGGGAACGAACGCCAAGGCCACAAGCATTTTTGTACATTTTCGTATTTCTTCACTGTTACTGTATAAATTGGTCAATCCTAAGTCTTGTATTTTTCTCCATACGGCCTGAGATAAATGGAAAAACACCCAAACACCTCAGCGTTTCTGAAGACAGAAAGAAAAGCTTTATGAAATGCTTTTTCATAGTCGCACGATATGGAAGCTGGAACAATCTCGGTATCCATGAAATGTAGTTGTATCAGAGCACGATTATATGCTTCCTCTGACTTCCTCTGAAGGAGAATATAAATCACTGGAAGCACGATTCCTTTATAAATGATGTGAATCACATATAGCTGATAGAATAGTTGAGGAACTATTTTGAACGTTCCATCTCCCATCCAGTGCTTATTTTCTTTCATCAATTTCAAATTTTGAGGAGTAGTAAATATAAAATATCTATCGGGGTCATCACTACCGGAGTCATATGCAAGAAAATTTTCTCCACCATACGTGCAAACAAGTTCTTGAGGTATACCTATTTCTCCTACGTCACTTGGAGCCGAGAGATACAGTAATCCTTTGGCTTTCCGTTGTCTTTCTACTGTTCGCTGAAGGGATTGCTACTTTGGAAGAATAGCAACTACTTCCGGAAGCAAATTAAGTTGTGCCTCTTGAATGAGTCGCCTTGGTGGATCATTCGATGTTGCAGCTCTTTCACGAAGTTGCATCATTGATAATCTAGACTCAGACTTTGCAGGATCTGGCACATGATCGTGCTCACTGGCAGATCAGATGTGCATTCATCTCCAATAACATATATCCTTCCTTTGCACTTCCGGTCTACACAACGCCATGACTCTTTCCCACTCTTAAGCACTCTGTCAAGTCTGTAACAGTAGCCTTCCTTCGTACAATATATTATCTTTTCCTTTGGAAGATGTTACCTTCTCCATAGCGAGGGTAGGCCTACTTTGAACTAAAATAAATCAATGGTATTTCTCTTTTAAAGATATACTAATAACCAAACGATACGCACACAAAATGAAAGTTAATGATAGTAACCAAACAAGTTAACAATGTAAACAAAAGATTTTAACGAATTTTAACGATAATGAACAACCGATAACATGCCATTTTTTGAAAACCAATTTTACGAAGTATGCGTGTATGTGTGCGCGTGTTTGTTTTTTTGTTAAAATTTCGTTAACAATGTAAACAAAAGATTTTAACGAATTTTAACGATAATGAACAACCGATAACATGCCATTTTTTGAAAACCAATTTTACGAAGTATGCGTGTATGTGTGCGCGTGTTTGTTTTTTAAAATTTCGTTAACAATTAAAAAAAGATTCATTTTAACGATAATGAAATGTCGGCGAAAACCAATCAAATGTTAAGTGTGCGCGTGTTTGTTTTTTTTTGTTAAAATTTCTTGCGCTCAAATGTCGGCGCTCAAAATGTTAGTGCGCGCATTTGTCTTGCGCTCAATTGTCGGACCAACTATCGGCGCTCATTTGTCTATATATATAAATAGTATACCATATATATATATATATATATATATATATATATATATATATATATATATATATATATATATATATATATATATATATATATATATATATATATATCAGCTCAATAACTGACATTAAAATTCATCAGTCATCCACCAACGCAATGAATGAAAGCCCAGTTTAATGTTTCATTTACAGAAATACGAATGTTTTTGTACCCAGCAATAATCAGTGTTTCGAATCCGAGTTTTCATTGTTAAATATGTGGAAAAGGCTCCGAAAGTCTTTAAGAAAGTTCCTGACGATAGGCTGTCGTCCGTAACTTACAAAAGTCGTCTTCCACAATACGGAATGCCATGTATTCAAAATGGAAAAAAATAACAGTAATAAGAGCAATACATAGGTAATTGAATTTATGAACAATGAATATATAAAATACAAAAATAGAGATAACGGTGAATGAAAAATAAGAAAATGGACGAACATATATATGGAGCGAATATTCGTTGCATCATTCCCGAAGAAATATTAGAGAAAGCTGGTACACTTCATATTACATCTGTTGTGGATTAATCGCAATCGTAGGAGCGGGGAGAAGGTTGACCGCCGGATAATGGCTCGAAGCTGGGTACGATTACGATTTCAAATCACTGTTACCGTAAGATATCTTTTGTCTTCTTTCAGTCCTAAGGATCCATAGTACAATATCCTTCCTTCATATTTCCAAAGCTGTTTTAGAGTGCAGTATTTCTAGAAAAGGCAAAAAGGTGGCTAAATCGCACTAATATGCACAACTCTTAACAGATATACACATACAGAAGCTCAAAATTATGGAATTATATATATATATATATATATATATATATATATATATATATATATATATATATATATATATATATATATATATATATATATATATATATATATATATATATATATAACTGAATCACGTAAATATGGAACGTGATGAATATATAAATAAAGATAAAATCCACGAGGAAACGGAAACACTGGAGTGCTGCAAGGCCTTTCGACACTAGTCTGCTAAGTAAAGGACTAGTGTCGAAAGGCCTCTGCAGCACTCCTGTGTTTCCGTTTCCTTCGTGGATTTTATCTTTATATATATATATATATATATATATATATATATATATATATATATATATATATATATATATATATATATATATATATGTGTGTGTGTGTGTGTGTGTGTGTGTGTGTGTGTGTGTGTGTGTTGTGAAAAAAATTGTAATTCATCTTACTTTTCCTCCTTCTTCCAGTCTTTCTGTGGGGTTTTCGGCCTCATTTTTTTTCAATACGTATCCCACCATGCACTAGCTTTTTTGTGGGTTTCTAAAAACTGGTCGCATAACCAACATATCATACATATTATGAACGTTGCTGCTTACTGGAAAATGTCCAAGTATTGGGAAGCTCATTATCCTTTATGATTCCTAATGTTTGAGTACTAAACTAATGAGCCAACAGATTCCAGCGCCCCTTTCTCTGAAAATATTGTCGCTTGATTAGCTGATAGATTATTTCCGCCCTCGTTGTCATACTTAATCTGTCAAACTGTCAGAATTTGGCATTCATTAATTCTGCTCGCTTACACACCAGCCATTCTACACAGTCAGAAAGCATCAGTAAGAAATATATCTTTTACCCCCATACAAGATAAAATTTGTTTTTTGTGGATTTTATTAGGATTTAAATTATCTCTTATACTAATCAAATGCGATTATATAATAATAACCGTAAAACTCTAAAGCTAACAGAACAATCATGTACCAAAAACTTAGTGTCATGACTATGGAAACGAGGAAACTGTTGGATTGGTTTGACACTGCTGAAGTAAATGTAAATACAATATAACACTATATATAGTACGCTTAGGGGATCTTTCCTATATATTGACTCACACGCGTTTTAACCCGGTATGTATCCACCTCTGCGCGTGTTTAGCACA
>NC_089752.1:75298111-75343111 GCF_040412425.1 Macrobrachium rosenbergii | reverse complement strand
CCACTGTCACAGACCATTTCCCCAAGTACGTCCAGTCAACCCAATTAGATGCCCTTACCCACCAGAAGCAGACAATTACGAAGCCTTCATGGATCTGGGGAAGGAGGCAGGTCTCACAGAATCAGACCTCACCAAGTGGGGCAAGGAGCAGCAGGATGACTTGGCCAAGAAAGAGAAGGAAGAAAGACTGGAACGGTGGAATCATGAAGCTGAAAAGAGGAATTATGAAGCTGAGCAGAGGAGGTATGAAGAAGAAAGAGAGGAACGGAGAGGACAGCGTGAATCAACTCTCAAGGAAAAGGAGCTTGAGCTGGAGAAGGCAAGAAAAGAAAGTGCTGAAGCTATGGTGATTGAACAGGCCTTCAACCCCACACCTGCTGAACCAAATGCTCCACTCTCAAGCATTAATTCCCTATTCCCCCAAGTGAATTGATGAAGAGCCTGAAGCATGGTTGGAGGAGATAGAGGCACTCTTTGAAAATTACAACACCACCAAGACAGAGAGGGCCTTAGTGCTTACTAAGCATGTGGAAGGAAAAGCTAAGGCATCCCTCTGTTCACTGGAGAAGAGTCAAAGAGGCGACACGCTTGAAGTTCGTAAGGTTATCACAAAAGCCTACAAAATAACCCCAGAGAAATGGAGACAACGGTTCTGAGGTCTTGCCAAGGAAGTCGGCTGGGCCTGGACAGAATGGGCCTGTCACAAGACCCAGTCTGGTACCTGCTGGTTCGACTCCCTGTCGTGCACTACCTTTGAGGACTTGTTCAATCGGACCATGCTGGAGGATCTTTTCCAATGTGTGCCTGGGCCCCTTGCTGTGTATCTCAGTGATAAGCAGTCCACCACACTTATGGAAGCCTGCTGTATGGCCGATTCCTGAGAAACGTACAACCAGTCCTGCAGCATGTCTCACTGCCACATAGTGCCACCCGGGTATATCTCAGGCTCGACTTGCCTGAAGAATGGATTGCCTAGCAAGCCAACTTGCAGCAACTGTAAGAAGTTCAGGCACACTGAATCTGATTGCTGCTACAAGTTGGGCAACAATAGGCAGCCCACTACCAGCAACCACAACTCCTCTCCCTCCACGTCTACTCAATCTTCTCCACTGACAGTCAACATAGGGAAATCAGCCATTCAAAGGGACCCTGTTGAGACTTTGGAACTCCAGGGCACTATACTACCATATATCCTTTTTGCCCAAAGCATATTTCCTCTATCAAGCACGTCAACCTGATTAGTGCCATGACCTCCACGGCTGTGCCACCAAGTATGTCTCATCCTGAGCAGGTCTGGGCTCAGTCCTTCTCAGTGTCACCCCTAGATGGCTCTAGCTTACCAGTGAACCTGCCGGCTACGGTAGACACTGGCTCAGATATTAGCCTGATTAACCGGGCCCAAGTGGCAGCCAGTGCCACTGTTGATGAAAAGACCAGGTGGAAGATGACTTGAATAGAGGAGCAAACCAAAACCATTCCCACAGTCGAACTTCAGGTAACCACCCCTTGGGGCATGCAACCTCACCGCCTTGGCGTGGTGAATAAAATCAGGCATGGAGTGGAGTTCCTGTTGGGACGAGACCTCCTCTGGGGATGTCCTTCCCCAACGCCACTCTGTTGTCTAGCTACCTCCACCAAGGAGGCCACTCCAAAACCACCTGACCGGGACACCGCCCCTGTGACAGGCGTGCCACCATCAGCCCTACCTTCCACTTACCAAGGTGCTCGACGGAAGGGGCACTCTTTGTGCAACTCCAGACCAAATCCTCGATCCTCACAAAAGGACAGCCTCCCAAAGTTCCCTCCCTCACCACAAAGGGAAGTTGCCAGGTACCGCTGCAAGACCTGTAATGTAACAGGTCATTCAGCGAATTGGTCGAGGTGCCCTAGCAAGCAGAATGCAGCGGACACCACACCCATAACCATTTCAAGAGGGTCTGCCCTCCACCCAAGACAGGAATCTCTGTCTCCCATTACCTCAGGTACACTAAGGGGTTTTGCACCCTCGGGTCCTTCGTCAACCACGCCTGACTCCAATTCTCTGCTAGTGCTACTTGAGAGCCCTGAGCAGTGCCAAGCTCTGTCTATCTTGGACATAGCACTTCCACTAACCTTAACCTCTGTGCCTGGCCCCGAGTTAGTGCCAGTGCCGGATCCAAATCATGTCACTGATCCTCCTACGGGAGATCCTCCAAACCTCACCAAATTGGTCATTGCAAATTGTGAGCCTCCGACCCCTGATGTTTCTTCTTCTCAATCACTTTCATCTGCCGAGGATGAACCTCTGGCAGACCTTAAAGTTACACCTTCTCTGGTCGACCAGGAACTGTCCAGCTGGGATGCAGATGCTGGTTCTACCTTTACAACGGTTGTCACAGTTACCGAAGTAGGGAACTTGCCCGTAGCTGCTAGGGCTACCTCTAATCCTGCTCCTGATGGCAATCCTGGCCTTTCCCCAGAGTCAGTTTCCTCATCACCTCCTAGGAATGGTGGAGCCAGACCTTGGAGGAACCTGAAAAAGAAGAAGAAGGGGTGGAAGAGATCCAACTAACCAATAAGAGCCACAAGCTCTCCTTGGCACTCGTGTCCCATTGGCGCAGTACTGTTTCCATCTCAGAGTGATCCTGGCACCTACCCAGGGGAGGTAGCCTGTGTGATCTCTGCTCAAGTAGACTAACATCTAACACCCTAGGCATCTTGTAGTACTAACCTCGATAATAACCTTATGATGAACTATCCAATATTCAAGCTGGCACACCCCTGACCGCTTACCATAATTAACCCTTCAGGTTGTTCATGCCCAAAATTGTTGCATATGTTATTCTGTAAAGCATTGCGTAACCTAGAATTACTTTCATTTAGTTAGGTCAGTGTCATTTAATTTAGTGCCAGGGCCATAGGATAGTAGGCTATGTCAACAAGACATTTACCATGTACCCGTTGCCTAGGATTAGCGTTCCCTGTCGTCAGAGACAGCCAATAGAAGTCTGTAAATACCCTTGCATAGGTTAAGCTCTGCTGTAATAAGTAAGATAGTAAAACTAGTACCCCTCTTAGCAGTTAGGTAGGTCCATTTAGCTAGCTGCAGTGCAAAGGCACAACTTATTTAGGGAAGCTAACTGCCTAGTCGGGACAAATGATTTAGTTAGCCAAGGCCTTCACGCCCGAAAGGGAGTGAATGCCTTTTTAAATGGGGGAGCTCTTATATATTTCCATTCATCCCTTTAGCCTGTTAAATAGAAAATAAAATTTAACAGTGCCTGGAGGAGACACCATGACAGGGAAAGGAACTGATGTTCGCCTAAACCCCCAAATCACCTGATTTGGGGGAAACAAAACCGACCTCTAGCCCCACCATTGGATGCTTTCGAAGGGTTTAGATAGTCGTTAGGTACAAAAGGGTGAATTAGGGATGTAAGTGGGCTTCTCTCCTTACCTTCAAGAGAGAGTCTTAGCCATAAGATCTATTTCCCTTCGAACTTTGTACTGGTGGAAATTGCATTTCAGGTCGACCAATGTCTTGTGCCCGACACCGCAAACAAAATATGTGAGACGCTTCACGCCCACACAGACCACAGAGCACTCCATTCCACTCAAGGGGCCAGGCGCACGTATCATGAGTGCAGTCCCATTCCTTTGTACGCTGGCGTTGTGAACTTCTGTGGCTGCAATTCATCTTCTGCAAGCGAGCTCCCTGCACAAATGCAATCAGATACGTAAAGAAGTGCAACAACGCCAGTTTCTGCTTTTTCTTCTCGTGAATTTCTCTCCATTTCCAATATTTCCAACTTTTCATTCTCCTAAACAAAGGCCCCCCTTCATCCAAGTTAAACCTAACAGCCCTTGCCCCCTATGACTAGCAAACTCAAATTAAATTAATTCAGTGATAAGAATTAGATTTCTCCCTCCATAGTGTTACCATGGACTAATTAAATTTAATTGAGCAATTCCTCCATCATGCATAATGAAATTCATGTGAGAAAAACTCACTGAGTTTCGAATACTAACTTGGAATTCTCTTCCAGAATCTGTTATCCAGCACCTCGGACGGTCTGCTTCCCTGCCTAGAGAACAATACCTAGCATAGACGTCTAACTGCCCTTCTGCCACATGCAAGAATCTTCTGATTAGCAGTCTGGGGCACCGAGTGGTCCCCAGTTGCGTTAACAGCAAAAAAAATCCTTTAACCAGTAGCAACCGTCATGTTCTTTTGTGTGTTAAACTATTCCAGGGCTGTAGCCTTTTTAGATTCAGCAATTTGCTTTGCATTGTCTAATTTTATTGCACATTGTATGTGCTTGCTTGCTGCTGAGCCAGCCCTTTCATATTAATTTCCTGATTACTTCATTTGTAAATAAATTCAGTTTAAATTACAACTGGTTAATTTTTTTCCCCATGGCAACCTCAAGTTCTCTGTTTACTTAGATGTAATATCAAGGTAAGTCAGTTTATACATCCCATTTGTCGCTTACATTCTGAGTGCTTTGTGTGGGTTTTCAAGGGGATTTAATTAAAATAGATTATTTCCATTATTCAACAGGCCCCAGAATGTAGCTATATATATATATATATATATATATATATATATATATATATATATATATATATATATATATATATATATATATATATATATATATATATATATATATATATATATATATATATATATATATATATATATATATATATATATATATATATATATATATATATATATATATATATAAGAAAAAAGGTTACTCTGAATACAAACATTGTTCTTCAACCTTGGACTGTGCTATAGACATTGTACCTTGTCCTTTCATGATCTTAGCTTTGAGTTCCCTTGCCTGAGGATATAATCAGGCATTTATCCTCTTTTGTTCACTTTCCTGTTTTTTCGATGAGAAAGCAAAAGTTCCTTGGTGGATTATCAGGAACGTGTCTTGATATTTACCTAATCTTTTCCTTCTGAGTGTTTTATAATTACTATATCTTTCCTCACTCAGTTGTTGTGGCAAACCCCGTGGATTTCTTATTTACCTTATAAGATGTACCAGCCCCACCTTGTCAACCAGTTGCATCCAGCACTTTTTTCAATGACATACGGTCACGTTTATCCATAATTTCAACAGAATTTTTGTAAATAGTGATGTAAATACTGTTGTTGCTAATGTTATCATTGTTTACTGTTCTGATTTTTACAATATTACTGTTGTTATGAGTCTATTTATTAGTTTTGCTGCTGATTTTATGTTGTTAATTTTAAGTCTTTCGTGAGACATTAAATTGAACCCTGGCCCTAAACTCACTGCAGTAAGAAAAATTGCAAAGTAATTTGCTCAGATTTTCAGGGCTTAAGGACAGATTTTTTTTTATCTCCAGAGTTGTGCTCGTAATAAAGAATTGATGGTTTTAATCTGAGACTGTTGTAAGTAGTAACAAGTCAAAGGCTGAGTTTTTAATCCCAGGGTTTGATGGCCCTCATTTTATTTATCATTGTAACATCAACATCCTCATAGTATGGCTATATACACTAAGTCTGGACGACCTATTTGTCGTCAGAAAAATTCGGAGTCTAGTTGATATAAAGTTCTTTGTTTTACAATTTTCAGTAAGTTCTACAATATTTATGCATTTGTTGTTTACGATTCCATATATGACTGTCTCTTGGAGAGGATTAAAATGGTTCAGTCTCAGGAATCAAAAGCTTCATTCGTTGTTTGTGGAACCTGTAATGCAAAGCACAGTGAGTGGCCAAAGTCAAATTCCACAGATCAACATGGCTGGTCTGCTCTTAAGTTTAGTGTATCCTCCGATTTTATCCAGGTAATTGAGGAACCCAGGCATATCTCTTGTAACAGATTAGACCTGATATTCACCGATATTCCAGCTATTGTCAAGTCCAAGGTCTGTGAATATATAGGCACTTCTGATCATTGCACCATTGAGATGCACATATTTATCGATCAGTATATATCTAATGCCACCATTGGAAAAATGATCTGGTTGAAATCTAGAGTCAATTGAGATTACGTTATTGAAGCTTGTCAGGCACTTAATATTTCAGATGCTATATTAGATCATGACCCCAAGAAGAAGTTACATAAAATGTTGATGGTTATTTTAAAAAGGTATGTGTGTAGAAAGGTTATAAAATTCAGGAAAAATGACCAGCCATGATTTGACGATACATGTAGACGAGCTTACCATGACAAACAGACCAAATTCAACATATGGATGCAAAACCATTCATATGAAAATTACACCATTTTGTTGAGTCTCACCGTGCTGCGAATAGTACTTACCATACAGCGGAGAGAAATTACAATAATTGTTTGAAGGAATTACTCAGCCTCATCTGTGATGGACCACATTGGCATCATCTGTCTTTAAGTGAGGCTCATCTCCCATTCCACCACTACTAACAGATGATGGTGGACTGGTTACTGGCCCTAGGGAAAAGGCTGAACAGCTTCATCGAGCTTTTGAAGCTAAGGAATCAACTGAGGAAGTCATGCTCTCTGATACTTGTCATCCTGAACCTATTCTTACAAGATTTGCATTTCACTCTAGGAATGTTAAGAAAATTCTGGATAATCTTGGTAGATGGGGTGGAGAAAACCCTGATGGTTTCTTCCCTTTGTTTTTAGTTTTCTGTCAAAGAAACTTTGTCTGTCGTTCCGCATTTTATTCTGTCCGCACTTTTTTCTGTTTGCATTTTTTCTGTCCACCCTCAGATCCTAAAAACTACTAAGGCCAAATTGCAACCCTCCACCCTCAACAGTTTTATTTTATTTAAGGTTAAAGTTAGCCATAATCATGCTTCTGGCAACGATATAGGATAGGCCACCACTGGGCAGTGGTTAAAGTTTCATGGGCCGCGGCTCATACAGCATTATACCAATCTATTTTTGGTGGTCTTGATTATCCACTGTAGCGGCTGTACAGAAAACTTGATTGCGCCGAGGAAACTTCGGCGCATTCTTTACTTGTTTGAAAATGTTTTTAGTGTATTGTCTCCCAAGATTAGTAGACTCTATGAATTTTTATGTGGACAAAGTATCTTTGTGGATGAGCGCAAGCATAGTAATACAGTGCCTGTTCCAAACAGTGGTATAACTGCAGTAACTACAGGCCAATTTCTATCCTCCATGTGCTCTCCGAAGTTGCTGAAAAACCTATTTTAAAACACTATATAAGTATGTGGAATCTAAAGGACTGTTAACTGATAGTCAATAGGCATATAACGAGCAGTTTGGTACCTGTGTGCTCTTTTAGACTACATGCCATTTGGAAGAGAACCTTGATACAGGTTTTGAGTGCAGAGTAATTCAAATAGATTTTAGTGCTGATTTCAATTTACTAAATCACAAGGCACTTATTTATAAACTTCAGAATACTGGAGTGGGTGGATATGTTTTAGGATTACTTCAAGATTTCCTTTCAGGTAGACAGCAGGAAGTTGCTGTGGATGGGATCTTTAGTGAACCACGACCTATTGTTCCTGGAGTTCCACAGGGTAGTATTCTTGGTCCACTCCGTTATTTTTAGTGTATACAAGTAATATGGTTGTTGGCCTGGAAAACAAGATCGTTCAGTATGCCAGTGATGCAACACTTGTGGGTGTAGTAAAGTCTCCCCTTATACAGGACATGGACCAGATCAGTGAACTGTGTAATCGGTGGGGTATGAGGCTGAAGTCGAGTAAATGAAAACACTATTGATTAGGAGATCTCGCATAGGTTTTCCACCCAATCCTACTCTAGGTGTAACTTTTGACTCACATCTTACTTTTGAGAAACACCTAATGAATGTTTCAGCAAATGATGCACAAAAGTTAGGTATGTTCATAAGACCTCGTATATTTATAACGATGATAAACTCAGTGCAACCTTTTTTTTAGGTCATTTGTGCTTCCTTACTAGAAGACTGTTCTCTGGTGTGGATGTGTGCTTAGATAAAGTGGTTTGTGGTGGTAGGTTTCTGTTTCCTAATATTAGCAGTTATAACTTGAACCATCGGCGGATGGTCTCTTGTTTGTCACTTTTTTATAAGTTGTATTCTACTTACATTTTCATTTAATTGTTATTTTGTTGGTTTATCTGTTTTTCTAATAACATATCTCTTCTTTATGTATTTCCCATTGCTTTCTGTTACTTCTTTCGAACGGACACCATATTCTTTGGAAGCTTGAATTTCAAGCAATGGCCCACGTGAGCTTGTTCCATATGAATTGAGCTCATCTTCTGAATAATAATAAAAAAAAAAATAAATATATATATATATATATATATATATATATATATATATATAAATAAATATATATATATATATATATATATATATATATATATATATATATATATATATATATATATATATATATATATATATATATATATATATATATATATATATATATATATATATATATATATATATATATATATATATATATATATATATATATATATATATATATATATATATATATATATATATATATACATATACAGTATATATATATATATATATATATATATATATATATATATATATATATATATATATATATATATATATATATATATATATATATATACATATACAGTATATATATATATATATATATATATATATATATATATATATATATATATATATATATATATATATATATATATATATATATATATATATATATATATATATATATATATATATATTCATAAACTGGGAGTCTTGGTTGGGAAGAATTGAACAAATGTGGAAATGCTGACTGCAAAGGGACAATTGCACCCAGATTATGAACAAAGGAAAAGCTATAGGAAACTTACCTTAGATTTTCCTGGATTTACAATTAAAGGAGGAAGGTTGCCATTTGGAATTAGAATTCTTTTACAAATTTACAGGGATTTATTTACAGAGACTTTAGCAATGAAACAATGAGACAAACAAAACGACATGGTAGTCAATGGGCAGACTCAGTAATTGGACACATAGAACAATAATGCAGTGGTTGGCAACAAGCAAGCTGATTAATAAGGGGGCCAATGTGCAATACAATTATTCCAGTTACAATAAAAATGGTTTAGTCATGCCCCAATTACACTGAATAGTCTCAGTTAGATGCTGCAAACAGATTCAACTCCAGGACGGGGAAAAATAATTCATATAAAACCTGCTGGGGCCACAACGGATTTCAGGGATCGGACTGCGTCCAGGAATATTTTCAGGCTTGAAAGGCAATCAAAATTATTAGGCACAGAGCACACAGATTGGTTGGTCTCTCCTGTAAGAGAGGTTCTAGATTAGACGGCGGCATACACTGAAGGAAATTGAATTCCCTTATAAATGTTACCTTTTCACATGTTAAATATTAACCACTACGTAGCCCAGCAGATAATTATGATTAGATCACGTAGGCACAATATGGGAATTGTAACTGCGTGGGCTTTTAACAATGAACACGTGATCGCACTCACACAAAGAGTAAATTTAACACTGGTATTGCTTAGCCTAAATTGCCCTTAAGTTGCACGGGGAGAGGGATAAATGGATAATTAGCACGAGATCTCTACTGAAATTCAAGGCACATTAATGGCGAGATATGGGAGGCCAGCAGGACTCGTAACAAAGGAGGATTGCTTTGTGGAGGAAGTAGTTAAAGTTTAAAGAAATGAAATTTTAAGGAGTTTAAGTAAAAGGGGGAAGGGCTGGTTTACTGACTATTTGCAATGGACGAACCTTGTCTGATAATTGCGGCACCAACAGTTGTCTTGGCTGTCCATCGACGGTAGTTTCAACCAGCTAGAGGAGGAAATGGCAGAGCGTCCGTCGAGAATGAAGGTGAGACTAGTTCTGCTTTTCAAAGCCAAAGGCGTCTTGTAGGGGCTTCATCGTTAGTCTGATATCATTGCAAATATGTAAAGAGAACCAGCAAAGAGGGCAGAGGAAAAGCATCCTTAAATATTAATTACTTAGCGGTTAAGGTCTTACCTCACGGCTAATCCCACTGTGCCTATTAACCTTCCCCATACCTAAATACTCCCACATCATGTGATGGGGGTGAAAAGGGGGTTGAAATCGGGAGTCTATTGTTTCCCAGGATCAGGCGATGGGGGGGAGGGGGTGTTCCCTACACTGCTATACACTGGTGCTAACAGCCTTGATGTAGTTCAAACTATGCTTGTTTCCGTCCGTCGCCCGCTAATTTGGTGCCTGACAACGTTATCTGAGACAAAAATGTATCCAATACTAACTAGATCACAGCTAAATAGGAGGGAGGAATCGTAAATCCTTGATAATATATATATATATATATATATATATATATATATATATATATATATATATATATATATATATATATATATATATATATATATATATACACAAAGAAAGACATAGTCGGAGAAAAGAAGGAGCAAAATTGAATATATTTCATATGTTTAACAAATTTTGTCAATGAAGAATTAGTACTATAATTTCCCCCCCTCTCTCTCTCTCTCTCTCTCTCTCTCTCTCTCTCTCTCTCTCTCTCTCTCTCTCTCTAAAAATCTCTTTCTCCCCACACACACACGCGCACAAACACGTAATCTCTCCATAAATAAAAATCATGTATTGAAACTAAATGCATTCTTTTATAACAAATTGAATTCTCTTATAGTCAAGCTCTCAAAATCCTTACAAATGAGGACGATATCAAACTTCCTTCGTACACGTGGAAGATTACCCTTCATTGTCAGCAGTTTCTCCCGTGTCAGCTTCTTTGTTATTAGTTTAATAACGTATGGGCTTCTGCATCGTTAGACAAGAGAAGACAAAGCAATTGGGTCATCTCGCCCGGCAGGCGATTTGGTCGTCAGCAATCTTCTCTTTACTGTAGAGGGAAATAATTTTTCTTACCATTTTGGCTAAAAAGAATACGATTGAGAAACATACGCTTCCACAAGCACATCTGCGTACACACACACACATACATACACACACACCATATATATATATATATATATATATATATATATATATATATATATATATATATATATATATATATATATATATATATATATATATATATATATATATATATATATACACACACACACATTCAGGCAGTACACAACAACAAGCAGGAGTCCAAAGAAGACGACAGTCAACAAAACAGTTGCATATTTATTAAGAACCGTTTCGTGTTACTTAAACACATCATCAGTCTGTAAAATTGAAAAATACACATTAATTCTCTAATTTAAAATAAAATCTAAATTAAAAACAGCAGTTACATTCTATAAAAATTACAACATACATAAAAGTAAAAAGAAAGGAGATTTTTATTTTTTTTCTTCTAAGTCTACCTGATCAATAGAAGGGAAAGACGCCAGTGAGACCAAGCTCACGCAGGACCAGAGTATACTTAGGCCAAGTGCAGAGGAAAGAAGACACGTTGGAGTTTAAAAGAGGTGCATGACGTTTAATAAACAAAAGACTCAAGGGTCGTTAAATAAGCCGATTGTTTGGTAGTTCCCATGATGGAAAAATGTTTTTATCTATATTAACCTTGCATTTAACTGGCACGATTTCTAATGCTAGAAAATTCGGGATTAGTTATACGTGAGCCAGTTCTGTAAGCTCAGACCTAAGTGGCTGTAATAACGGACCTGCAACATTCTCTTTGATGAGCCAACATAACTACCAAGACATCTTGGGCATTCAAATTTGTAAATAATATTGGACTTCATAAAGGTCTGTAGCTTGTCCTTATAATTAAAAAGCCGCCAATCTTTAGTTTGATTCATAGGTATTAAATTGAGTTTTAGAAATCCAAACTCTTTTCAATGATTTGTTTAACTTTGGATCTAAGAAAGTCAGAGTGCGTAAATGGTATCATAGCGTACATAGTCAATTTAGGAACATTACATTTCACAATAGAATCGGAAAAGTTACGTGCTACAATCTTGTTAACTATGTTATAAAAAGTCTTTGTGGATATGAATTTTTGGTAAAATATTCAAGTAAAAATTCAATTTCAGGTGGAAATTTGCCCAGCTAGATGTATAACGGAGGCTCTAAAAACTAGAGTCGTTATGGCATTAATTTTAAAAAGAAAAGAAACACGAACTATAAAAGTTACCTCAAGGCCTGTATAAATACTTTTCTAAAACTGATGTACTAAAAATATGGTCAAAGCAGGTGATTTTTACGTCTAAAAAAGCTAGTGTATTCTCAGTCTCCTGCTCAATAGTAAATCTAATGTTGGGATGTCTAGAGTTAACGTAATCTAGAAAAGATTGACATTGCCACGAATGTTTAAATAGGGCAAAAGTATCATCCACATATCTCCTATAGTAAAGGGGTTTAAAGGATTCCCTGGACAGTTGTTTAAAAACTCTTCTTCTAAATGTGCCATAAAAAATTTGCGAAGAGAGGGCCCAATGGGGACCCCATAGCAACTCCCTCGACCTGCAAGTAAAGTTGTTTGTTAAAAATAAAAGCAGAATCTTGCACTGCAAGTTCAAGAGAGACTTAAAAAAGTTGTCTATTAAAACCGCGAAAGATAACACCACTCTCATAAAAAACTTTGTCCAGAATAATCTCAATAGTTTCGGAGACTGGCACAATTGGTCTGATAGGTATGCCATCCTTATGGATCTTAGGGAGCCCATACAAAATGCCAAACGATGACCCTGTAACAAACAACGTTTGGAAGGTTTCTTCATTTAAGATGTTATCTTTCTTTAACTTTCTAAGAAATCTATTAATCTTATCTTCCCTTCTGTAGATTTCTTAGAAGCTGGGTTCTCCAATCAGTAAAAATTTTGTATTATCAGAAAGTACTGAATTAACTTTATGTAGATAGTCTTGTTTATTCATTAACACTACTCCTTGCCCTTGTCGGGTTTGCAAATAACGATATTTTCCACTTTACTTAAATTTCTTAAAATTTCTAAATCTTCCTTTCTAAAGAAGGAACCCATTTATTTTTAAGTTCTTATAGGTGTCATGCAGGAGAAGAGAAAGTTTCTGTTGCAAACTACTGAGATTAGCACAATTCAAACCCTTGAGTCTTTGGAACAACACCTCAAAAGGAAAGTAAAAATACGAAATTAGGTCTATATGACGGAATACAGAAGTCCAGGCTGAAAGATAAAAGAAACTCTTCCCTCTTCGAAAAAGAACATAGTCAGAATGGTTAAAAATACAAGTGCTACGCTCATCAAAATTGGGAATACAAACGCCTAGAGATTTCAGTTTCCTCTGGTGGCGCAAGTGAACATCAGAGATAAAATTATTAACATATTTAAAAACAACTTAAAAACAATCACATCAATAAATGATAATAACCAAAAAGTCTTTCTTGAAGTGCCAAACAATCCTTACGTAAACCATCAGAGATGCGTTGTTTGTAGGCAATTTCTTTAGAGAGCAGTTCATCTAGGGCGTTCCGGTAGAAATCTGTGCGATATAAATAGAACAACAGGATGGTGATTTATATATGGCCAGTTTAGACGTTGAGTCGTTATTCACAAATGTGACAGTCTCCGAAACTATTGAGATTATTCTGGACGAAGTTTTTTATGAGAGTGGTGTTATCTTTCACGGTTTTAATAGACAACTTTTTAAGTCTCTCTTGGAACTTGCAGTGCAAGATTCTGCTTTATTTTTAACAAACAACTTTACTTGCAGGTCGAGGGAGTTGCTATGGGGTCCCCATTGGGCCCTCTCTTCATAAATTTTTTTTGCACACATTTAGAAGAAGAGTTTTTAAACAACTGTCCCGAATCCTTTAAACACCTTTACTATAGGAGATATGTGGATGATACTTTGCCCTATTTAAACATTCGTGGCAATGTCAATCTTTTCTAGATTACGTTAACTCTAGACATCCCAACATTAGATTTACTATTGAGCAGGAGACTGAGAATACACTAGCTTTTTTAGACGTAAAAATCACCCGCTTTGACCATATTTTTAGTACATCAGTTTTTAGAAAAAGTACTTATACAGGCCTTGGAGGTAACTTTTATAGTTCGTGTTTCTTTTCTTTTAAAATTAATGCCATAACGACTCTAGTTTTTAGAGCCCTCCGTTATACATCTAGCTGGGCAAATTTCCACTCCGAAATTGAATTTTTACTTGAATATTTTACCAAAAATTCATATCCACAAAGACTTTTTTATAACATAGTTAACAAGATTGTAGCACGTAACTTTTCCGATTCTATTGTGAAATGTAATGTTCCTAAATTGACTATGTACGCTACGATACCATTTACGCACTCCGACTTTCTTAGATCCAAAGTTAAACAAATCATTGAAAAAGAGTTTGGATTTCTAAAACTCAATTTAATACCTATGAATCAAACTAAAGATTGGCGGCTTTTTTAATTATAAGGACAAGCTACAGACCTTTATGAAGTCCAATATTATTTACAAATTTGAATGCCCAAGATGTCTTGGTAGTTATGTTGGCTCATCAAAGAGAATGTTGCAGGTCCGTTATTACAGCCACTTAGGTCTGAGCTACAGAACTGGCTCACGTATAACTAATCCCGAATTTTCTAGCATTAGAAATCGTGCCGTTAAATGCAAGGTTAATATAGATAAAAAACATTTTTCCATCATGGGAACTACCAAACAATCGGCTTATTTAACGACCCTTGAGTCTTTGTTTATTAAACGTCATGCACCTCTTTTAAACTCCAACGTGTCTTCTTCTCCTCTGCACTTGGCCTAAGTATACTCTGGTCCTGCGTGAGCTTGTGGTCTCACTTCGTCTTTCCCCTTCTATTGATCAGGTAGACTTAGAAAAAAAAAAAAAATCTCCTTTCTTTTTACTTTTTATGTATGTTGTAATTTTATAGAATGTAACTGCCGTTTTTAATTTAGATTTTATTTTAAATTAGAGAATTAATGTGTATTTTTCAATTTTACAGACTGATGATGTGTTTAAGTAACACGAAACGGTTCTTAATAAATATGCAACTGTTTCGTTGACTGTCGTCTTCTTTGGACTCCTGCTTGTTGTTATATATATATATATATATATATATATATATATATATATATATATATATATATATATATATGTATATGTATATGTATATGTATATGTATATGTATATATATGTATATGTATATGTATATGTATATGTATATGTATATGTATATGTATATGTATATGTATATGTATATGTATATGTATATGTATATGTATATGTATATATATATATATATATATATATATATATATATATATATATATATATATATATATATATATATATATATATATATATATATATATATGCATATATATATTTATATAATGTGTGTGTGTGTGTATGTATATAATGGTATCTCTTCTTGTATTGATATGTGACCTCCATCTGTGACACCATTCTGATATAGGAGACCTTTGGTAGAGACTAAATTTCTATGGTCTCTCTTGAGCCTTCTGCTCTAAATCAGATACTTTTCATAAAATCAGGAAACTAACCAAACTTGCATTCTTATCCTATATATTCCCTTCTTCGAGAGAGGTCGCACCCAAATGATCATAAATGTTCCTCTGAAGAAAGCTTAAGATTTATATGTCCGTAAAGAAATCACACAGAACTTCAGACATTCCCATTCCTTTTAATTAAGTTAGGAAAAAAGTTCTTGCTAACGCATTTAAGGAGGCATTTCTGAAAAAAAAACTATATACATTTATCTCTACTCTTAAAAATTCCATTTGAAATTGGAGAAACCATGAGCCTCTCAGTGTTATCTAGATTGCCTGAGCATCTTAAAAATCAGTTCCTATCCTGCATCAGCGGATGTATTTAGACAGGACGTCATTTTTTTACAGTCTCTGTCCTTTTCTGTGTTTGACCTTTGAATTTTGTTGATTTAGCCGTCCATCAACCATTTTTTAAAGATCTGAGGTGAATTGATATGAATAAATTTAGCTTTTTCATTCCACTGTAAGAGTGAAGTGTAAGCGAAAGCGTAGGTCAGGTTACAACTGATTTATTCATCCAAAATTCACAAGTCATAAACCTTGGGTGTCTGTAGCATAGTCCTGCAACCTTGACAGTTAGGGAAAAGGGATTAAGTATAGGCCTCTGTGTTTCTTCACAGAGGCAAACCTACAATTATACAAGTGTAAAACAGATGAATGTGAAATATATGTACACAGCTGAATGAATGGTATTCTGATACAAAGACTGGTACAATATCAAGAAGGTGACCATGACATCGTCGGAAACATTTGGAGAAAACATCGTCTAAAGATTGTGTTTTCTTCTGACGTGTTAACCAGGATTAATAGAGTACAAGGTTAGACCGTCCCAGCGTTACTGCGCATGTTTGTGACGTCACTGGTAAGCGACCATAGAAGAAGAAAACAAGGAAATGAAGGGTCACTGTGGGGGAAATGTCACTCACACACATTTTGTTTGTCTTCAATGACTTTATGTTAGAGAGGTCCCTGCTATTAATCCTTGGTACTGCTCAATTAAAGGATTGAATAACCCTCCATATCTTTTATTTCTATATGGCTAATGCAGTTATGTATGTATATGTATATATATATATATATATATATATATATATATATATATATATATATATATATATATATATATATATATATATATATATATATATATATTATTTTTTCCTTCTTTTTTCTTTTTTTTTTCTTTTTTTTTTATGACAGTCTTAACTATCACCAGCAACCCACATCATTCAACATAAAAAAGGATGAGAAAATTCTGTTCAAATTTGTTGCTGTATAATGAAGTACACAAAGAAACGAAGTCAAGTAAAACTTTTTAAAACTTTATTATGAAAGAGGCTATTTTATTAGTTTTGCATATTTTCTCTTTTGACTTCTCTCAGAAGAGATGTTTCTGTTTAGAACGGGTCGGGTCGTCGAGATTAAAAGGACTGACCTCCTTAATCCAGGTTAAGAGAGCTTCCTTGTTCTTCACTCTGGTAAAGTCAAATACTGACTGATAACCATTCTTTATCTTGACCTCCACCAAATGCAGCCATACTACGACATGCGCAAGATTATCCTTATTTTGATCAGAAGCGGACTACCCTGTACTCTATTAATCCTGGTTTTAACCTCATGGTTCGCATGCAGTGTTTTCTCCGAGGTGCATGGTGAGTCATTGGCGGGTAGGTCATGTGGTTGAACACGTATGCCTACAGTACTCCCCCAACCCCAGCCCACCCCTCGAGAAATTCTACATCTGTTGGCTGGGGCCCAGCACATAACCTCGTAATTTTTTATGTTTGGCATCATGGCATGGGATGCATTGTGTTGCCCACATCTTGACGTCCTTTCTCATGCCCCACCATGCTATCATTCTAGCGGTGGATCAGCCAGATGGGTGGATAGGTTGTGGGCGAGGCCGAAAGCTTTCTCCCTTAAACCCTCTGGCAAGTAAGGGTGTGGATGCCCCGTACTCATCTCACAGGTGGTGGTCGCCATTCCTTCGTTGATCGACAGGTCACTCCATTTGAGGGTGGGATTTATCAGCCGCAGTCATTACAATCCTTTGTCCTCCTTCTGTGCCTCTGCTATTTTGGGATATGGGATCCCAAGCTGGATGATGTTGGTGCAGTTTCTGGATAGGACATCCGCCACGGTGTTTGATGAGTACTTTATGTACTTGATCATACAGGAGTACTCTGCTATTGTTGACAGGTGTTGTTGTTGATGCACTGACCACACATCTACTGCTTTCATGAAAGTGTGGACAAGGGGTTGCTGGTCTGTCTGGACCATGAATTCTTGTCCATCGAGCATGTGGCGGAAGTGTCAGGCTGCTTTGTAGACTGCCAGAAGTTCTCTGTAGAATGTCAAGTATTTCTGCTCTGCTGTTGTTAGCTTTTTGCTGTAGAAAGCTAACGGGCCGTGACCATCATCAGTATCCTGCTCGAGTAAGGCACCCATTGCCGTGTTGCTTGCATTGGTTGTCAATGTGAAGGATCTGTTAGGTAAAGGAAATATTAGTGTTGTTGCATCTGTTATTGCTCTTTTTGCTAACCTAAATGCATTGTCTTGTTCACTTGCCCAAGTTAGTTGTTTTTATTTCCTTTCAGACACTAATACATGGGCTCATGATTTTAGCTATATTTAGAATAAATCGGTGGTAGTGGTTTATGAGTCATGAGAACTCTTGTACTGATTTCACTGTTGTTGATTTAGGGAATTCTGTTATTGCTTTTATTTTTTCAGGTAGTGGTTTTATGCCATCTTGGCTCACTTTGTGTCCTAAAAATCGACTGTTTTCTTTCCCCATTTGCACTTGTCTTCTTGCACTATTAACCCATTTTCTTTTAGCCTTATTAATACTTCTCTCACGAGTTTGATATGCTGCTTTAGGTTCGGGCTGAATACCAGTATATTGTCCACACATACTGCACAGAATAGAAGGCCTCCGAATATCTCGTCCATCAACCTTTGGAATGTTGCCCCTGAGTTGCGCAGGGTGAAGCAGCTGTAATTGAATGTGCAGGTGCCAAAGGGGATAATGATTGCCGTCTTTTCGACATTCTCTTTCACTACCAGTAATTAAAAATACCCTTTCAGCAGATTGATCTTGGTGAATATTCTTGTTGCACTCATTTCGTTTGTTATGTCTGCTATATTAGGTAGCGTGTATCTGTCTGGCTCTGTATTGACATTCAACTGTCGGTAATCTCTGCAGGTGCACAATGTTCCATCTGCTTTTGGCACCATATGCAGTGGTGTTGCCCATGGACTGGATCCTTTCTGGCTATTCCGGCTTCTTCCATTTCCTTGGAAACTTTTTGTAGGAAAGTTTTTCCAGTGCCAGCTGTCGGAATTTTGAGTGTATCGGGTGACCTTCTGTCTGGATGTGATGCTTTATTCTGTGCTTTGCTGGTTTGGTGAGGTCGTGCTTATGATCATCCTTGAATATGTCCTTGTATTTCTGCAACAAATCTCTCTTCTCTGCTTGTGGGACATCTAGTGTGATGGGGCAAATTCTCTGCTTCTTCTCATTTGTTGTTGAAGTTATTGTACGTCTGCTGGGCTGTTGAGGGGACGAATTCTTTACAGATCTCGTGACTAGTTCCTTCTTGCTACATCAACTAGGAGGTTATGCACTGTTAGGAAATCTGCTCCTAACAACGTCATTGTTATTTCTGCCTTTATGAAGGACCAGTTGTAGTCTTGTCCATTGAATTTGACTTTCGTCTCCCACCTCCTGTACATGGTTAACGGGGCTGCACTGGCAGTCGAGACCTGCAGGTTAGGGGGTGGGGTGGGGTTCATTCGTTCTGCTGGTCTTACTGGGATAAAGACCTGCAGGCTCCAGTATCCACCAAGAATTCAATTTTGGTTCTTTCATCTCTAATAAAGAAACACGTCTCAGTCTCTCTCTCTGCCCCCACCCCACACCCCCCGTGCTGACATTAGTATTGGTGGGTCGGTTCTGCAACCCCACTGGGTGATTTTGAAGATATGCAGCCTTTATCGCACTTCCTCTCCTTTGCCCTGAATCTCCAACGGAAGAAACAGACTCCTTCTGTGGGTTTCTGTCTTCTTTGTGATTGCTTTCCCTTAGGAAAACACTTTTTGTAGATGGGGGCAGCTGGTTTGTCCTCAATCCTGCTTCCTTTGCTGTTGGATGGCTGTTTGACACGACTTGCTGCTGATGCTGGCTGTGAGGGGTCTGCTGTTTTAGGTGCTGTATGGACCTCATTGACCATGAGCAAAAATTCCTCCATGGGAATGGTGGAGGCTTTTGACGTTGTGGCTACTGTCTGGTGAGGTAATTTGGTGAGGAGTACCTCATTCACCAGATGCAAGGATGACTTGGCTTCCCCACCTCTGGCTAGTAGGGTGATGAGTTATCGCAGCTGCTTATACACATGCGATGGCCTCTCGTCACCTATTGGTGTCCCTATGTGGTTCAGGAACTTCTTCGATCTTTGGGCTGGTGGCATACCGAAGGATGATTTCAGCTGGTCCTTCAGGATGTCCTATGTTACTGGGGTGTCTAGTTCTTTGAGCCATGGTGGTTTTTGTTCAAACACATCGTCCAGCAGGAATTTGAGGACTGCATCTGCTTTCTGCGTCGATGAGGTGATCTTCTTTGTGTGGAAAAACGTTTCTGCCCTAAAAAAATTATGCTTCTAGGTGGTGGGGCGAGAAGGGTAGCAATCAGATGGAGGCAGCTACAAGGCTCTCACTGATGGTGTGGGGTTCATTGTCGTGATTGGTCATCTCTGCATAGAGCTCATCAGGTTGCTCCGGGGTCAGCAGTGCGAGAGTGAGGTGTAAGCGAAAGTGAAGGTCAGGTTACAACTGAAACCCTTGTGGGCAGTAGCATAGTCCCAACCTTTGACAGGTAGGGAAAAAGGAATTAACTATAGGCCTCTGTTCTTCACAGAGGCAAACAGATAATTATACAAGTGTAAAACATATGAATGTGAAATATTTGTACATAGCTGATTGAATGGTATTCTGATACATAGACTGGTACAATATGAGAAGGTGACTATAACATCGACAGAAACATTCGCTGAAAACATCATCTCAAGATTTTGTGTTATCTTCTGACATCGTGTTAACCACATGGTTCGCATGGGGTGCTTTCTCCAGGGTGTGCTGTGAGTCAGCAGCGAGTAGGTTGTGTGGTTGAACACGTGTCACTTCACCATTATAAAACATTATCCTCTAAAGAAAACAGAAAGGAATAGTAGAAAACAAAGATAAACCATTAAATGGGGAGGTTGACCTAAATCTCCCTGTCACAAAAAGTCATATCAGAAGACCATGTTTTTACTTTATTAGTTTTACATTTAAATGGTGCTGGAAGTGGAATTTTATACTTTTATACTTCACACACACACTGTATATACTGTATATATATATATATATATATATATATAAATATATATATATATATATATATATATATATATATATATATATATATATATATATATATATATACAATCATGATTGCTACAAAATGAAGCTACAAATTTTTAATATCGAATTCATGTTACCTCAGGTTATCTCCGTTGGAGAATTGTCGCTGAAGGGGAATTTATATAAGTGATAAATGAATTGGTATCGTCAGGACACAACCCGTGACACGAAAACGTGTGATAAAATTACATATATTGGGCTATATATATATATATATATATATATATATATTATATATATATATATATATATATATAGGTGCATTGTATATATATATATATTTGCATATATATATATATATATATATATATATATTTCATTCTATATATATATATATATATATATATATATATATATATATATGTATATATATATATATATATTTTATATGTTCCTGGTCCGTTTCAGCGTGGATCTTATTTGACTCCACAATTATTACTTTACTCAAAAATGGCCTTGTAAGATACCCAGGACATATAAAACACAAACAAAAAAAGATTTACATGGATTGCGGAGGGCTCCTTCACTAGGGAAGTTGTGAAACACTTGGATATAAAAATAGTTATATTTGATAGCACACAAGGTCAAAGGGAAAATTAACTGAAAACACGGTAAATTACTGCCGGAGTTCCGTCCTCCCGAAGGGGGAACTTTTTGGAATGCCAGGAACACGGACCAAGGGTAATTCTGCTACAGGCGTCTTCCTGAAACGATATTAGGACCCCCGTTACACATCTAATGCTGGAATTTGGGGATTGAATTACTCGGGGTGCACTGAAGGCGCCAAAGGACTCCCAGGCGTTACTTGTGACTCAGAGGAAAGGAGCTGTGAACACGTGGGCCTGGCTTGAACCAAGGAATATCAGGGAACACAAAGTTATAGGCCCAGAAATTAATAAATGCAAAAGTGCTAAGTAATCGTGACTAGCAACTCGTTTTGGGTACATTACCACATTTGTAGGGGCGTAGGGATGACGACGTCTTCTGTCGAGAACCATGTGTGGGAGCGTGGACAAAAGGGCCTCCTTCTCCAAAGTATTTCTTCTAATCGTAGATTGGGGCGGAAAAGGCGCCCCTGGGATGATGGAAAGGCCGCCGTTGAGTATCAGCTCGCGTTTGGAGACTTGCAATCCCCTTGCAGTCTTCTAAGGCCACGTGGAATGGAACACGGGGCACAAAGGGCGGCGATGGGCTCCACGTGGCGGCTTGTCGGAAAAGGAGGGCAGGGGCAAGGCCTGCAGAGGCGTGACTGCTCGGCTTAAACTAGCGACCGCATGTGAGAAAGAGCTGTCCTGGCTCTGACCTTTTATTGCTTCTGGACAGGGGTAGGGGTGGGGGGGGGCGCGATGTCCTGACCCAGGTCGTCAAATGCCTTGACCTGGCGTGCTGAGTATTTACCTAAAGGAGGTGCCACATAGATGGGACCCTCGGCAGGAGGGCCTAAGGACTCGGGATTCGTTACTGCCAGGGCGACGGCGGGAGTTCCTGCCTTATCATTTCTAGGGCATTTTGCCCATGAGGAAGAGTGGCCATAAACCTTGCACGCCGTGCAAAAGGTTTGGCTGAAATCTCTTTGCACTGCCCCGGCAGAGGCGCAGGCGACTTATTAGGGGCTGTCCGGGAGAGAGAGACGCTGGTGGTTTACTGCGGCATTGCTCCTTGGCATGCCCGATCTTTTACAGAACCCGCACACACGACGGGCTTCTGTGATTGCCCATTTTTCGGCGGAGGGGCACCCGATAGGTAGGCGGGTGGCGTAATTTTTGTGCTGCAGCGAGCTCTCCTGGGGTGATGGGTGTCCCATAGATCCGCTATTCGGCAGCAATCAGCTAAGGTGGGGGCTCCTTCTCGGCGATGTGCGTGGCGAGGGCCGGCGGGGTGTAGAGTAGGAAGTTCTCTATCTGTATTTGTTCGATGGCATCGTTGAGGTCGTAACCCCCACGGACCTCGAACCATTTGGCACGGGCACGCTCGGACTTGTAGGCCCAGTCTGCCCAGGTTTGATTGGCCTCCTTCACTAGCCCGCGCCAGCGCCTCCTCCAGCGTTCAGGGGTTATCTCAATACGCCTTGGCAATAGTCTGGCGTACGACCTCCCAATTTTCCTGCTCCTCCGGCGGGAGGGCCCTGTAGGCAATCAGGGCCTTCCTCCAAGGAACTTGCCCAACACCAGGGAGAGTTCGGCGGCACTCAGGGGCAGGCCTTTAACACTGTCTCGGCGCTGTCGAGCCACACCCTCGGCTCAGCCTCCGTCCACTTTGGCATGCAGGCGAGAGCCTGGCTGAAGGCACTCATCCCCTGGGGGCAGGTGGAGGCGAAGGGCCACTCTGTTGCAGCATTGCGAGTTCATGGGCACGCTGCTTGTCCCTTTCTTCCCTCTCGGCTTCTTCTCGTTTCTCCTGGGCCAGTCTTTCTGCTGCGTCTCGTTTCTCCTGGGCCTGTCTTTCTGCCTCACGTTCTTGTCTCTCTGCTTCTTCCCGTCTCTCCTGAGCCAGCCTCTCTGCCTCCCGTTCCTGTCTTTCTGCTTCTCGTTCCTGTTCCTGTCTCTCTGCTTCTTCTCGTCTCTCCTGAGCCAGTCTCTCTGCTTCTACTTGTCTCTCCTGAGCCTGTCTTTCTGCCTGTATGGCGTCCATCCTCTCCTGTACCCAGTCTCTTAGTTCTCTCCCGGAAAGGCCGAGTTCCTTCCCTGAGGACATGAAGAACTTGAAATCCTCGCCTCTGCTGAGACCGTGTCGACATTTTGCAGGCGGGAGAGGATGCTAGTAACACACAGAATTAATTTCCCAGAGCTGTGGGAATCTTGGACACTTTTTCAAAGGACATATGATTGGTCTCCCTATTTACCGACGAAGCGGGCTGATTGGGGACGATAAATTAGCGATGATTGGTCTCCCGATTTACCGACAAAATGGGCTGATTGGGGACGATAAGTTTAGCGATGATTGGTCTCCCTATTTACCGACGAGCGGGCTGATTGGGGACGATGAATTTAGCAATGATTGGTCTCCCGGTTTACCGACGAAGCGGGCTGATTGGGGACGATGAATTAGCAATGATTGGTCTCCCGGTTTACCGATTTAGCGGGCTGATTGGGGACGATGAATTTAGCAATGATTGGTCTCCCGGTTTACCAACGAAGCGGGCTGATTGGGGACGATGAATTAGCGATGATTGGTCTTCCGATTTACCGACGAAGCGGGCTGATTGGGGACGATGAATTAGCGATGATTGGTCTCCCGATTTACCGACAAAATGGGCTGATTGGGGACGATAAGTTAGCAATGATTGGTCTCCCGATTTACCGACGAAGCGGGCTGATTGGGGACGATGAATTAGCAATGATTGGTCTCCCGATTTACCGACGGAGCGGGCTGATTGGGGACGATGAATTAGCAATGATTGGTCTCCCCGATTTACCGATGAAGCGGGCTGATTGGGGACGATGAGTTAGCAATGATTGGTCTCCCGATTTACCGACGAAACGGGCTGATTGGGGACGATGAATTAGCAATGATTGGTCTCCCGATTTACCGACGAAGCGGGCTGATTGGGGACGATGAATTAGCAATGATTGGTCTCCCTATTTACCGACGAAGCGGGCTGATTGGGGACGATAAATTAGCGATGATTGGTCTCCTATTTACCGACAAAGCGGGCTGATTGGGGACGATAAATTAGCAATGATTGGTCTCCCAAGGTAACGACAAACGGGCTTACTTGGGGACTGGATTGGGATATATATTTAGGTCTCCCGAATTACCGACGAAACGGGCTCATTTGGGGACTGAATGGAAAATGAATTGGTCTCACCAACGGACCGACGACACGGTTTATTGGGGACAAGAATAGAATATATAGGCGCCCAGGAATTTCCGCACAAACGACGTCTGATCAGCGAGGGCGCTAGTTTTAATGACTTATGGGAGAAGTGTTATTCTCAAGGACAATTAGGTGGGTGGCCATCCCACAATCACAACAGATAGGCAACACACGCAGCCGTAGTAAAAGCACAAAACAAACACACAAAAAAAACAGAACAATACAGAACATATAATGTCAGACCCCAGTAATGCAAAACAATTTGGTAGAGCGAAGCAAATCAAACAAACAAATGTTTTCCTAACTGGGCCATGGAATGGACGGTCAAGGCCGTCTGCGCCAAATGAATGAACGACACCCGTTTCCCGAAAGAGACAACGGTTGTTGACCCTTTTTGTCCTGGGCGTATAATATACGCTTTCGCTCCTATTTCTAAAACGAGCGAGAGAGAGTGTAAAATGCGTCAGCAATGCTAATCTGACTTTCGAACACGTGGTTGACGTCGAGGTCTCGCGCTTATATCTAATGATTCGGTTTCGAAATCACTCGTTTCTACAGGAGGAATATTCCTTTAATGATTTATCACCTGTATAACCTAATTGAATGGCATGCAAGCCGCGTGCAAAGGCTTCCAAAGCTAAGTTTTCGGCGATTCTCTCTCTCGTTTTCCTCGGACATGCGCCCTACTATAAAAAAATTCCTAGGACTAGTCACGTTTTCTACAGCGTCCTACGCTAAATAAACACAGTTTACTTACGCAGAATTTCCTTGGCCTGTTGCGCTGGCTTTTCAAAGGTTCGTAATCTGTCTCGTATCCAGCTTAGCTGAGCTAATTGCTGATTTCACAAATTGCAACACAAACAACAAAGGGGAAGAGGGGGATGCAATCATTACGAGAATCACTGGTCAGGTCGCCATTTTTATATGTTTCCTGGTGCAGGTGGATCTTATGACTCCACAATTATTACTTTACTCGAAAATGGCCTTGTAAGATACCCAGGACATATAAAACACAAACAAAAAAAAAAGTACACGGAGCGGAGGGCTCTTCACTAGGGAAGTGCGTGAAACACGTGGATATAAAAATAGTTATATTTGATAGCACACAAGGTCAAAGGAAAATTAACTGAAAAATACGGTAAATTACTGCCGTAGAAGTCCTCCCGAAGGGGGAGCTTAGGGAATGCCAGGAACACGGACCAAGGATAATTCTGCTACAGGCGTCTTTCTGAAACGATATTTGGACCCACGTTACACATCTAATGCTGGAATTTGGGGATTGAATTACTCAGGGTGCACTGAAGGCGCCAAGGACTCCCCGAGGCGTTACTTGTGACTCAGAGGAAAGAAGCTGTGAACACGTGGGCCTGGCTTGAACCAAGGAATATCAGGGAACACAAAGTTATAGGCCCAGAGATTAATAAATGCAAAAGGGCTAAGTAATCGTGACTAGCAACTCGTTTTGGGTACATTACCACATTTGTAGGGGCGTAGGGATGACGACGTCTTCTGCCGAGAACCACGTGTGGGAGCGTGGACAAATGGTAGCCTCCTTCTCCAAGGTATTTCTTCAAATCGTAGATTGGGGCGGAAAAGGGCGCCCTTGGGATGATGAAAAGGCCGCCGTTTAATGTCAGCTCGCGTTTGGGAGACTTGCAATCCCCTTGCAGTCTTCTAAGGCCACGTGGAATGGAACACGGGGCACAAAGGGCGGCGATGGGATCCACGTGGCGGCGAGCGGAAGAGGAGGGCAGGGGCAAGGCCTGCAGAGGCGTGACTTCTTGGCTTAAACTAGCGAGCGCGTGTGAGAGAGAGCTATCCTGGCCCTGACCTTTTATTGCTTCTGGACAGGGGTAGGGGGGGGGGGCGATGTCCTGACCCAGGTCGCACCCGGATATCATAGAAAACGATTTTCTTTCCCTGTACCAAAGAAAACAGTGCAAAGCCAGTTTACTGTCCCCAAACTATTATATTTTCTCTGAGCCCCTATTTCCCCGACCTTCAAAGGTTCAAACCAACCCAAAGCAGGGAAGGAGAAGAGTTTCCTAGCTTATTTTGGCGCTACTCTTTACAATATATACATACAAATATATAAATATCTATATACATATATATACAACAGGAAAAATATATATAAAACGTATTTATTCTATCTTCTATTTGCTACAACCTTTACTTTACCTTATTTATAAAACTATGATATACTGATCAATAACAAACTGAAGGTTTACTTTAGGAATCATGCAATTTAGAATATACAATAAAAGGGTAACTTATTGCAAATTAATCATTGCACAAATACTTCACAAGTACTGATTCTCCCCATTCTTTATTCGTTTTACTTTACTATATAATATATATATATAAATAAAATAAACCATAACACTTCCAAATTACAAAATAACAACAACAACAAATATAAAACATACAAGGCAAGATTGAAAGGAAAACAAATGTAACCCACTGAAACCTTAATGCTGGTCCTGGAATTACATATCTAAAACTTTAGCCTTGAAGAGGCAATACGGACAATACATTGAAGGTTTTAAATAATATCCCTCATCTAAAAATTGTAATAAACACGACTTATTTTTTCAATCGGTTCCCAAATTTCATAACAAACAGCCTAACTAATATTTCCCCGGGCAATCTGAAGGGACAAGAACTTATGAAAATGGGTTCAGATAAATTGCAAAATGACCGCTTTCAACAAAATGACGCTAAATTTTTAGCAAAATGACAACTTTCAGTCAAAAAAATACCTACTAAACTTATGAATGGGAGGATAAACAAATGAAGGGAAAATGGACAAGGATAACATTCTAATGTAAAAAAAAATAAATAAAAAGTAAACGAAATAACAAATGAAGGATATTAGTTTACTAAAATCCAAAATCAATTTAAAAATGCAACGTTAAAATTCGTAAAATAATGAATCTTGTGACTCGAGATTCAAAAAAAATGAAAAAGATTAAATGCAAAAATTAAATAATTACAACAGCAAATAAGGATATCAGAGTGACCATTCAAAATCCGATTTACTTCTTTATGATGTTTTCATCGCCAACAGAACGAAGGTCAGCTCTCATGCCCATATACGAGCAAGAACAAAAATAAATTCTTGATGGCATCATCAGGAAGCATCAACATCAGCGCCAAATCAACTAAAGTATACTTAACTCTGTCTCTCTTAGACAAAATAAAAAAATTTAATAAATCGCATTTCAAAAAATGATAACTCCCATATATTAACTAGATAACGTACATTTCTGCAGTTAACCAAACCAAGTGAAAAAGATCGAACTAGAGAAAATTAATAAAACAAAATAAATAAAGAAAGAGGATAGTGAATCAGAATCAATCACCTGGATCAAAGGTGCCAAGACGTTCAAAAAATTCTGTGCTATGCCAAAGTTTGACAGGGGCCAGAAGGACCAAACACTCCTTGTGGATGCTACCTGCGATCGCCCACCCCGTGGTAACTACTATTCAATTCTTCCTTGGACCTTGATTCTTCTCAAATGCTGCAAAGGGCGGCAAAAAATGCCATTTATTTTTTTTGCTGTTCCAACACTCTTTTATTTTCATCTGCACATTAACCGGCGCAGATCCTGCTTCATCTTGGAATTTGCACTATGATTGTCTCTGCTTTTCTTAAATTTACTCTTAAGATTGTCTCTCTTAGCTCAGGCACTTATTGGCACTGGCGCTGGTGGCGTGTCTCTCTCTCCTGCTGTCTGGAAATTTACACTATGATAGTCTCAGTGCGCTTTTCTTAAATTTACAGAGGATTGTCTCTTCTATTTCTCCTGAAGGGATCTGGCTGAGGTTGCCTCCTGCACTGGCACTTATATTTACACTGGATTGTGTTTTTGGATGATTTATTGGGAATTGTCCCTCCTACTTTTCTTAAATTTACAAAGTCTTAGATCGTCTCTCCTGGAATGTCTCTTAAATTTACTCTAAGGATTGTCTGTCCTCACTTGACCCTTAAATTTGGACTCAGAAACTCATCTTTTTCACACATGGTGATGCCCTCAATGACAAGCATTTTAAATAGATTCCATAGGGAACTTTGTCCCTCCTTATATTCAGCGCCAGAGTCGTCAAACGCCTTGACCTGGCGTGCTGAGTATTTACCTAAAAAAATGCCACATAGATGGGACCCTCGGCAGAAACCTACCTTAATCACTGCCAGAAGAGATGCAAAAGGAGTTCCTGAATAGTTCATAAATTTTGCCCATTGGAAGAGTCGCCAACACACAAGCGTAAGATAAAAATCTTCTAAACTGCCCGGCATTAAAGGCATTAAACAAAAAAGAGCAAAAATCTAAACAAATCGCTAACACAGTTCATTGCTCTGGCATAATTAAAGACAAGAATTTTGTAACCCCATATAAGGGCTTCATGAGTTACCCATTTTTCACGTGGCTTGGGACACCCTGTTTATCAAACAAGACCAAATCCATATCAAATTCAGCGAGCTATCACTAGTTGATAATCCAAGATAATATTCGGGGAATCAGCAACTTGGGGGCTAATACGATATGGTTAGGGCCATTCGTAAGTACAGAAGACATTCTCCTGTATTTGTTCGATGGCATCGTTGAGGGTCAGCTTATTTCATCCCATTTGGTAAAGGCATTTTACTTAAAAAAAATCTGCCCAGGTTTGGTTAAATTCATCCAAGTGAGCGACAAGAAGCGTTCATAAATATAATCACAGCCTTGGCAATAGTCTGGCGGATGAATATCCCAATTTTGCTGCAGTCCTCTTAAGGGAAGCCCTTTCTAAGATTCAGTTATTTAATATCTATAAAACTTAATAAAACCAGGGTAGATCTTTTTGTTTGTCAGGGGCAGGGTAACACTGTCTCGGGAGGGTGTCGAGAGCCACACATCCACCCTCCTCCTGCAAAACCTGTTTGTCATGCAGGGTAGCCTGGCTGAAGGCACTCATTCCCAATAACAGGTGGAGGCGAAGGCCACTCTGTTGCAGAATTGCGAGTTCATGGGCAATCAAGCTTGTCCCTTATAAACAGCAAAGCAACTCTAGGATCTGATGAGCTGTCTTTCTCTTCAGTCAATACCATACTCTCCTTGGCCAGGATTTCTAAGATTTGTCTATCTAAAATAAAAAGCAAAAACTATAAATTATTTATGACAAGACCGTACTGCATTTCTCCTCAATGTCCCTAAGACTTTCTTAAATCCTAAAAAACCTGTCTCTTTAAAAAAACCTAAATTATTTCTGCCTAACATAAGACCGTCTCTCCTGAGCCTGTCTTTCTGCCTGTAAAAATCCATCCTCTCCCTGTAAAGTCTCCATTCATCCCATGAATCATCAAGTTCCTTCCTGAGGAAAAAAATGAAGAATTGAAATCAATCTCTGCTGAACCGTGTCCCACATTTTGCAAAGGGAAGTAACACAAATTAATTTCCCAGAACTGTGGAATTGTGGACCCTCAAAGGACATCTGTGTCTCCCAATTTACCGACCGGGCTGATTGGGGACTTAATTAGAATGATTGGTCTCCCGATTTACCGACAAGGGGCTGATTGGGGACGATGGACCAAAATCTAATGATTGGTCTCCTGATTTACCGACGAAAGGATGATGATTGGGGACGATGTTTGAGAAATTGGTCTCCCGATTTACTTTTTGAAGCGGGCTGATTTTGGATAAGGATTAAATGATTGGTCTCTTTATTTACCGAAAAAGCGGGCTGATTGGGGACGATGAATTTAGGAATGATTGGTCTCCCAATTTACCAAGAAGCGGGCTGATTGGGGACGATGAATTAAAATGATTGGTCTTCCGATTTACCGACGAAGTTTTTGCTGATTGGGGACTAAATTATTATAAATGATTGGTCTCCGATTTACCGACGGAAGCGGGCTGATTAACGATGAAATTTAGCAATGATTGGTCCCCAATTTAACTGACAACAATACAAAAAAATTCATAAATTAGCAATGATTGGTCTTCCATTTACCGACGAAGCGGGCTGATTGGGGAAGATGAATTTAAATGATTGGTCTCCCGATTTACCGATGAAGCGGGCTGATTGTTCGGACGATGATTAGCCATGATTGTTCTCCCGATTTACCGACAACAATACATTAAAAACGATTAAAAAATGCCCATTGGTCTCCCATTTTAAAAAGAAGAGGCATGATTGGGGACAATGAGTTAAAAAAATTGGTTCACCATGCTAGATTTTGCGACGAAGGGGCTGATTAAAACTCGATAAATTAGCAATGATTGGTCTCCCAAATTTACCGACCATGGGGCTGATTGGGGAACAATAAATTAAAAATGATTGGTCTCCCAAAAATAAATAACGACAACTTCCTTGATTAAATACCTTTCCATATATATTTGGTCTCCCTCAAAAGGTGGACGAAATCCAGGCTCATTTGGGGACTGAATGGAAAATGCACATTTCTCACCAACGGACCGACGACAACGTGTTTAAAAGGGGACAAGAATAAATATAAAGGCGCCTGGTTTCCGCACAGACGACGTCTGATCATTAACTAGTTTTACTGACATGGGTAGAGTGTTGCCTCAAGGGCTTAAACTGGTATATCCCAAATCAAAACAGATAGGCCCAACTGCTACAGATTTAACAGCAAAAAAACAAAAAAAAACAACAAAACAGAACATAAAATGTCAGACCCCAATAATGCAAAACAATTTGGTAGAGCCTAACTCAGCAAATCAAACAAACAAATGTTTTCCTAACTGGTTGCCTATGGAATGGAAAAAAAGGCCGTAAATAAAAATGAATGAAAACAGAATAAACACTACCGCTAAAGATTTTCCCAACTGAGAGATTGGCAACGGTTGTTGATCCAACACGTCCTTGGTGGGCATAATATCCAGGTTCCTATTTCTAAAAGAGAGAAATGTAAAATGCATCAGCGATGCTAGTTGACTTCTCAAACACGTGGTAAACCCAACCTTTAGTTGGCCCAAATGCTAATGATTTCCTTAAATCAGGTTTCTACAGGAGGAAAAAGGTGGGCAGAATTCCTTTAATGATTTATCACCATTAACCTACCATGAATGGCATGTTGCCTATGTCTCAAACTGGTTAAAAACCTAAGTTTCGCCCTCTCTGCTCAGATTTCCTCGGACATGGCCCTACTAAAAAAAAATTCCAAAGTTCGAAGGTAGTCACGTTTTCTAAAGGTTGCCTACGCTAAATAAACACAGTTTACTTAGTTGGCCAGAATTTCCTTGATTTCTGTTGCGCTGGCTTTTCAAAGGTTCGAAATCCAAACCTCGTATCCAGCTTAACTGATGCTAATTGCTGATTTCACAAATTGCAACACAAACAACAAAGGGGAAGAGGGGGGATGCAATCATTTGGCCCATAGAATCACTGGTCAGGTCAAATTTTTATATGTTTCCTGGTGCAGGTGGATCTTATGACTCCAAATTAACTTTACTCGAAAATGGCCTTGCCTACCTCTCAACTATAAACCACAAACAAAAAAAAACTGCTACAGATTTCCTTCACTAGGAAGTCCTAAAACACTCAATATAAAAATAGAAATCCAGGATAATGACAAAAATTTTAACTTAACATGCTAAAGTTGCCTACTGTCTCAAAATGGTATACCCAACCTTAAGTTGGCCCAACTGCTAAACACGGACCAAATAAATAATTCTGCTAAAAAATCTTCCTGAAACGATAAAGGACCCCGTTACATGCATCTAATGCTGGAATTTGGGCAAAAATTACTCAAATGCACTGAAGGCGCCAAAGGACTCCTGAAATTACCATGACTCAGAGGAAAAGCTTGAATGCTATGGGCCTGGCTTGAACTGGTATATAACAGGAACACAAGTTATAGGCCCAGAAATTAATAAATGCAAAAGGGCTAAGTAAATCCAGGTGATAAGGCAACTCATGCTGGGTACATTACACTTTGTAGGTGGGCCCAAAATACGTCTTCTGCCGAGGTTCGAAACACTGGACAAAAAAAAAATCCTCCTTCTCAAAGTATTTCTTCTAATCGTAGGTTGCCTAAATGGTCTCAAACTGGTATACCCAACCTTAAAATTGGCCCAACGTTTGCTACAGATTTCCCCCTTGCAATCTTCTAAACCAACACTCAAATGGTGGGCAGAAATCCAAAATAATGACGAAGGCATTAACTTATCATGCTAGAGGGCAGGTTGCCTATATCTCAAAACTGGTATACCCAACCTTCAGTTGGCCCAACTGCTACAGATTTCCCTTAAAAAGGCTTCTGGACAACACTAAAAAGGTGGGCAGAAATCCAGGTTCGATGACGCCGGCAAGGCATTAACTATCATGCTAGAAAACAATTGCCTTTCTTGTACTCAAAAAAATAAAGCCAAATTGTCCCCAACTATTATATTCCTTAGCCCTATACCCCGCCTTTCACTGGTTCAAACTCAAAAAGTGGGCAGAAATCCAGGTTCAATGAAAAGGCATTAACTTATCATGCTAGAGGTTGCCTATAATCAAAATAAATATATATAAATAAAATATATATATATATGTATATAATATATATATATTTCCTAAAAAAAAATAAATATCTATAACACTAAAAATAAATAAAAAAAAATATATATATATTCGATGATATAAGGCATAAATATTATATATGCTAGATATTGCCTATGTCTCGAACTGGTATACCCAACCTAAAAATTGTCCCAAAATATAATAGATTTCCTATATAAGGATAAATGCATAGGTCAACACTAATATATATAAAGAAATCCAGGTTAATATATAAAGGCATTAACAATATGCTAGAGGTTGCCTATATAAATATAAACTGGTATATATACCTATAAATTGGCCCAACTGCTATATATTTCCATAATAATATATATAGGTCAACACTATAAGGTGGGCATAATGTAATCCAGGTATATAACATAAAACATAAAAAAATAAATTAATAATCTAATAAATATCATGCTAGAAAATTCCTAAAACTCAAATATAGGATAATATATAACCTAAAAATAGTTATATAAAAAATAAATAGATTTATAATATAGGTATATAATATAACAAAAATAAAATAATGGGCATAAATATATATATATATATATAAAAATAAATATATAATATAAATAAATATATATATATAATTATATATAATAAATAAATAATATATATAAAATATATATATATAATATATAAAATAAATATAATATATATATCCTATAAGGAGTTCAATTCCTCCAACAGGTCATGAAAATAACAGGAATTTATTTCTGGTCATAGAAAATTATTTTCATGCTATAATGGTTGCCTATTCCACAAACTGGTATACCCAACCTTGCTAAGTAACCAAATGGTTCTTAGCCATCTATAATAAGTCTAATCCTTCAGGCCAACACTAAAGACCTGTTAATCATCAGTGGTCTGATAAAACTAGGGTATACATTAACTTAACATATAATATATATATATATATATATACATACAGTACATACATACACACACACACACACACACACATGTTATGCGGTGCACTTTTATTTGTATTGCGTTGCACCACATATGAATGACTCCGTTTCTGTCTGTTGACTTTCACTTGATAGTAACGCAGGGGACTCGGTAAGTTAGGTTGAAATTGTCTATTAATACTTTCTACTTTTCCAGGAGGGGGTAAGAATTCACTGGGCACGGTTTTTCATAAGTTTTATTCTTAACACAACTATTTCACACGGCCAGCCACACTGGACTTAGAAATTTCTTGATGTTAAGAGAGGAGCGAGTGACACAATCCTACCCAATTTGGTTTTCAAGTAACTCTGGCTAAAAATTGATCAGAATGAACTCTGGACCTATGTTGAATAAAACTCCGCCTCCTTGAGGACGTCTACTTTACTCTTAATGGTTCAATCTTAACTCCCACTTTTGGCAAGGACAAATCAGGTCAATTTTGCTGACCTTTTCGCTTCATAACCTATCCTCTAACTCCTCCTTCCTTTCCCACATCTTGGAGGTTTGTTATGGTTAGTCTTCAATTTACTTGGTCTCATGGCTCATCATTTTAAACTATCAACATCGTCTCTCTCTCTCTCTTTCTCTCTCTCTCTTTCATAATCCCGATCAGTGAATCTCATACTTATTCACTGCATAACATCACTCGGTCACCTACCTGCATTGACTACAATGCAAGTAGATAACCAACTCAACTTGACTATAGTCAATTACTTCAATTTCAATAATTTCTAATAGTCAATTACAATGTCAATAAATTCAAACAAAATAAATTATAATGCATCATAGTGCTAACACAAACAATATAAGTATGAATTTGAATATCAAATACTCAAACTAAATGCAGAAAATTATGGCAAAGTAAATATATCAAATGCCTATTACTCTCTGGTTATCAATCATAAATTGTAAAAATAAAAAAATCAATCATCAAATGTTCAAGTGCAAGTCAATGGTAAACGCTATCACTCTTTAGGAAGGATTCTGTCCATCATGTCCTTGATTATGGTAAGCTTATTCAATATCAATTTCCTGACAATTATAAAAGAAATGAAAGCAAACAGTACCAAAAGAATGACATTTATGAATGACATGATAGGAGAAATCTCGGTCTTATATGTATGAAAGAAAGTATGAACCTCTTCTAGCTTTGTGAATGTCTCCAATTCCAGTTCTGAAAGTTGAAATTCGTTAATAACTGCAAACTGATGTACACTTTTACTGAAATTCAAACTGTACGTCGTGAAAACTGTTGGTTTGTAATACAAATTATGTAAAATGACCAATTCACAAGCAGATGAAAATGAGTGTACGTTAATGAAAACTACTTCTGTTTTGTTTGACTTACAGTCAATCTTAGCATTCAATCTGTTTGCTGAGAACACAAAAATTTCATCATCAATGATTTGAGCCTTGAAAGTTTCTGTAAACGGTGTATATTTACAATGGTTCTTACCATTCTTGTTGTTTACAAGATCATCTAGGCAATGAAGAGCATTCAAGGGTTCATAGAAACTCACAATGTTACAAACATATACACCATCATTAAGCATGACACATTCCCTGAACTCATGTTCGGGAATGTCGGTCACTAGGAAAGAAACATGCTGCAAGGCAAAGTGTCGAACTGTTCCTTCTAGTACAATGGACTTATTATCTACTACCATTGGGAATGGATAGACTGACATCAATGAGTTGACGTCTGGATTGTTGAAAGGGATCACTAGTATGATTTGATTGGCTACCACTTTCACTGTGATCAGGCCATAATAGTCCACTATATTTTCTACTAGTGGCTTCAAGTGATTGTTCACAACACATTTCTGAATAATGGCTTCAATTTCACTAGGGGTTATCAGAAAAGGCGACAGCAGGTTTTACCTGCCATCATGATTGCATTGAGTAATTCCTTGTATTCCAGAAGGAAATTACTTGTTTCTATGAGCAGTTGCTCCATCATTTCTGTTTGATGGATTCTAGCAATTTCTGATGAAACATTATGGAGGGCACTATTCACAAATTCTTTCAGCACTGTGATCATTTTCTGATTTTGATTGACATTTCCTATTACTTTATTATAGACAGTGCCCTGCTCAGAAGCCCAATTTTCAAGTTGTGCCACTCTTTCCTTTAGCCTTTCAACATTACCATCGGTCGCCACTCCAAAGAGATTGTGTAAAGCGACGCCTATAAAGGGTATGAGTGATCGCTTTACTACTTTCCTTGGCATAACACTATCGATGTCCCTCTGCAACTTGGAGAGCATGTCGTACAAATTTCTATCTTGGACACTTTGTAATCCTGCCTGTATCTGATTGCTCAGCTGGACTAACTGCTCTCTCTGATCGATAATGGAGTCCGTCTGGATCTTAACAATGGCTAGGTCCTGTATCATCTTAACCTTGCCATGCTCCTTGATGATGGCTCCTTTCCTTAGTTGTACGAGTGAGTTCACAATTTGACTCACTGCCAACCACCATACAATCCATTTGCTGAAATAATGTTATTGAGCAGTAAAAATCTTATCAACTACATTTGTTTACCATTGCACTTGCCATTACCTTCTTCTCAAATTATACCTTGGGGTCATTGAAGATTCTATTTTATTATCTATCTTATCTTTATTGGACAAATCTTTTAACTGGGTAGACGACCAAGGTTCTGAATGAACTACTTTAATGTGGTTCCAATGTACAATGGATTCTTTCAAGGTAATTTCATGCATTAACTTGAATTTATTCAACTTCAAAACTTCTAAAACTCTATATGGACCTCGAAATTTTGGTGATACTTTAATATTAGGTCCTTCAAGAACATGATTGAGTACATAAACTTGTTGTCCTACCTTTAACGAGGGTATGGTGGATCTGTTATTGTAATACTTACTAGATTTTTATGTAACTCCTTTAATCTAGCCCTGGTGACTTTAACGGTCTCGTACGTACGTCTTGTCTTCCAAGCAATATAGTCCTCGTAGTTGTATGTACGTCTCTGGTGGTGCGCATCATCCAAAAGTGAATTTGGCATTCTCTTTTGGTAGCCATACAATAGGAAATGAGGAGTTTCTCCTATTGATTCATTTACTGTGTTGTTTAGAGTAAATTGTATGTCTTTGAGAGTCAAGTCCCAGTCTTCAGTGCTAGGGGTTACCAATGTTTTCAGAACATCCTTTATCTTGCGATTTGTTCTTTCTACTGCTCCATTTGAGCTTGGCTTATATGCTGTTATTTGACATTTCTGTATTTCATAAAAGTCACACAATTTCGTTAGAATGTCACTAGTAAATTCAGCAGCATTGTCTGAGAGCAAAACTTGAGGACATGAATGTCTGGTTATAATTCTAGACTTAAAGGCTTCTGCCACCGTTGATGCTTCTCTGTTTCTAGTTGGAACAATTTCTACGTATCTGGTCAAATAGTCAATGAAAACTAAAATCTGTTTATTTCCTCTGATGGTGTTCGGGAATGGACCTAAGAAATCCATTGTGACTACTTGAAAAGGATTTAATTCTGAAGGATACATTTCCAGAGGAGCCTTGACGTTGACATTCCCCTTATGTATATTACATAGGGTACAATTCTGAACAAATCGAGTAGCATCTTCACTACATCGAGGCCAAAAATAGTTTCTAGTGATTGTTCTACATGTTTTCTTAATTCCAGGATGTCCTGATAACTTGTATGAATGGGTTAGTTCTAAAACGTCTTGTATTAGTGTATTAGGAATGTACAAACGTGAACAAGCATTTGGTTCGTCTGAAGTCTTGTACAATAACCCATCTATCAATTGAAACTCTGAATTTTTCTCACCTTGCAAGAGGTTACCAATTACTTCCCTTATTCTAGAATCCTTTTGTTGTTCCTGACGAACTTTGTCTAAATCTAAGTCTGTGATTTGACAACTGAAGGCGAAATTATGAGTGGTAATTTGTTTCTCGTTCTCTTCTTGTGATCTAGATAAGGCGTCAGCTAATGTGTTATATCTACCAGGTATGTATCTAAATTCTGGGGCAAATTCTAAAACGCTAACGAACCATCTATTGAACTTCATATTGTTGGTAAAAGCCCTTTTCTTGAAAAAGATCACAAATGGGTTTATGATCTGTAAGAACATTAATTTTATGTCCTAGCAAAATGTGTCTAAATTTCTGTAATCCCCAGACTAATGCCAAACATTCCCTTTCTGTTGTACTGTAATTTCTTTCAGCTGCATTCAAAACTCTACTGGCATAGTATACAGTCCTCATCCTTGTTTTATCCTTTTGCATCAAGACGGCACCTAGTCCTGTACTTGAAGCATCACAGGCTAAGTAGAATTCCTTCTCGAAGTCTGGATAAACTAGGATAGGATCTGTTATCAACATATCCTTTAGTGTTTTGAACGCTGCTTCCTGTTCATCTTTCCACTCATAGCTAGCATCTTTCCTAGTTAACTCAGTTAATGGTTTTGCTATGGTAGCAAATCCCTTTATGAAAGGTCGATAATATCCTACCATACCTAGGAATCTTCTTAGTGCCTTCAAATTTCTTGGGGCTGGATAGTCCACAATAGCCTTAATCTTTCCTTCTTGCATTTTCAAACCATGTTCACTGATAACATGTCCTAGATATTCTAGAGATTTCTTCAGAAACTGACATTTCTTAATTTTTACCTTTAAACCGGCCTTTCTGAGCCTATCTAATACTAATTCTATTGTCTTGAAATGACTCTCTACATCCTTACTAGCAATTATTACATCATCAAGATAAACCGATACGTCTTCAACATCTCCCAAGATTTGCAGCATTAAACGTACAAACGTTAAAGGAGCTGAAGTAAGACCAAACGGCATTACCTCAAATTGCAAATGTTCTTTGTGAGTACTGAATGCCGTGAGATGCTTGGATTCTTCATCGAGAGGAACTTGCCAATATCCACTCAGTAAATCGAGGCTAGAAAAAACCTTGGCACCTCCTAATTGAGCTAACATGTCATTAATGACTGGCATTGGCATTCGATCAGGGATGGTGTGGGAATTCAATTTACGGTAATCAATTACCATCCTCCATGTACCGTCTTTCTTTGGAACTAGCAGTAAAGGTGAATTATAAGGTGACTTAGAAGGTATTACAACTCCATCTTCCTTCATCTCTTCAACCATCTCGTCTACAATGGGTCTTTGACTTATTGGAAGTTTGTAGTTAGGTATATAAAAGGTCTAGCACCATCTTCTATGACTATTTTGTGCTGCAGGACATCTGTCCTTCCTAACTTATCTCCTGTTACTGCTACAACACTCCTATATTTCTCTAATATCTGTAGTAACCTGTCCCTACAATGAGGAAAATCTGTATTATTTACTTCCTCTTCTAATTTAACTCTTGTGTCAGCTACAGAGACAAATGCTTTTTCACTTAGGGTTAGTAGAGGGTTAGTAATCACAATTCCCTTACAGAATTTTATGCCGGCATGCAATTCTAGTCTCTTGTCAGAATAATTATACACATAAGTCGTACAATTTCCACCATTAAGTCTTACTAGGAATTGTCCATTTTCACAAAGTCTGGTAAGTCTTCATTAACTAATAACACATCTGTATCACCTAGGTTTTTATCTGTTACAATTCTAAGACAAACCTTTGTCAGACCTTGTGGATGCAGTATAACGCTATTGTTTAATTTGAGTTTTACAAGATTATCATCGGCAGTACTAACTAAGCAGATCTCTTCTGCATTCTGTGCATCGGCAGTGTAACAGACATCAGTATCATCTGAACTTTCATCTTGTGTTATCACAGAACCTATCTCTGTCATTTTTAGGTTGCCTAACAGCAACACCTCATTGAGATACTTCTCTTCCGTATCTTCTCTTATTATTAAGTGATTACAATCTATTAGCGTGTCAGGATCGTCAGGTTGGGAAAAGAACTAAGTTCTTCGGAGGTATCTACTTGTCGTGCACTTGAGTTATCAGGTTCATACCTGCTATCTGAGAATTCCTCCTGAGTGGCTTCTAGGCTTTTAAAAGTAGTTTGTCTATCTTCTCCTATTTCTTCTATCATTGAATTTCTACTCACTGTCCTACCCAGGTTAGCATTAAATTCTATTTCTATCTGTTGGATGTCTACTTCTTCAGATGAGGCTGTCTCAGGTAAAGTGATCAAGTTTATCTGAAACTGTTCCTCTTCTTCAAGAGAGCAAACATTTCCTCTATCAATTTCCTTGATAGTTATTCTTCCATTGCTACAATCTAATGTAATTCCACATCTTTTCATAGCCTGGAAGGAAAATAGAGCTTGAGCTGGAAAATATTTCTCTTCCAACACCACAAACTCTTCCCTGTATTTCTTATTTAGAATTTCTATCTCTAAATTGACATTGCCTATAGCCCTTATTTGCTTTCCAGCGATCCCCTTTATGGTCCTATAGGATTCTCTCATTTGGGAAAGCTCACAACCTATATGTTTTGTTAAAGTGCCTTTATCTATGATACTTACAGTACTGCCTGTATCCAACAATATGGAACTCAGTACACCTTCTAAGTGTACTTGTATGATTGGCAACTCTTCCTGACACGTATTAAAATTCTTTACAGAAAACACTATTTCATTACTTCGAGTAATGTCTGTTGGGGACACATCCTTATTCACTGTCACTATTTCTCTCTGTAAGGATGGACCTTTCTGCTGCACTCTCTGTGATTGTCACTGAGAATCCCCTTGATTTGGGTTACTGGGGGAGGTATTCTGATTATTAGGCTGAGTACTTTGGTTATTTTGAGACCCCTGAGAATTTCCCTGTTTGTTGTACCAACAGTTTTGGATCAAATGTCCTGTCTTATTGCAATTCGAACACCATTTGTTTCTTCTACAATTCTGGGTTGTATGGTTGTTATAACCACAATTTCCACAACTTTGTCTCTGCCTATTGAACTGTGGCCTATTATTCCCTGAATTTTGGCCTTGACTAGCTCCCCTCTGTCCAGGAGTCCTGTTATTTCCACTGTTATTTCCATTAGTTCCAGTGGTATTCCCATTGTTACCTCTATTTGGCGGCCTACCTTGATTGTTTCTATTTGATTGATTAAATCTCCTATTGTTGTTCCCACCATTTCTATCAAACGAATTTCTATTTCCCTGATACCTAGACCTAGCTTGCCCTGATTGGTTTCTATTGGACTGATTGCTATTATTTCTTGGGTTTCCACTAGCTACGGTTCCCGTAAAATCTGCACTACTACTTGATGAATTCTGTTTTACTTTCCTTTCTATGTACATCAAAGGTTTGTACAATTCCATCATTTGGCTTTCTATCACAGTATTTCTTTAAGGCTACTCTTTCTTCCTTACCCAAAGCATCGTAGATTGGTCCTAAGGACATATATCTAAGTACCTTGGATATACTAGCTAAATCTGTTTCATCATCATCAAATTCATCCTTCCTTCCAACAACAATTCCTACAGCTTTCATATCTGTCGTCACTCTATCTATAGCTTCTTCTACTCTAGTGGCTAAAACTAAGTGATTACCCTCATATTTCTGATGATGGAAAGTTCCTATGTTATACCATGGATCTTTCTGTGCTTCTGGTTGCCAAAACTGTAAGCACTGTTTCTTGAATTCGTTAAACAGAGTAATATTCCTAAAAAGTACTGAATGAAGAACTGTATGTGCATCACCATGTTCCATACTAACATACAAGAGTGCTTCATCTATTTTCTTTCTCTCATCTGTGATACCAGCAGCTGAAATTCTGCTTTCTGTGTCTGCTATCCATCGATTTACACCATATTCTTCTAATCTACTTTTATCTACATTACTTGGGTCTACCGTTCCACAAAATCTAGTGGCTTGGTTATTACGGCGGCTTGCGCCATGTTGGGATTTCTAGGTACAATGGAAGTTATTGGGTTAGTGGTTACAACTGAAGGGTTAGGCGCACTCGGTAAACTAAGTGGGGGACCTTGACTACGAGAACGTCTGGGTCTAGTATTACTAGGATCAATTGGTCTAGAAAGTCGTTCAGGTACAGGTCTTAGGTTATATGGAGTCTGGTCTTCGCTTCTTGTCTGTTGCAGTCGGGAGATAACTTCGTCCAAAGTGTTATTCATATTAATTCATAAAATATTCAATGATTCCAAGAATGAAAAATTGAAAAAAAATAATTTGAGAATCAGGTACTTACTTCAATTGCATGTTTGCTGAGTTGACTGTATCCCTCTATACAAAAAAATTCAAATTTTTCCTAACTCATTCCTTCATAGGACTCTCTCAATCTGAAAAAGTCTGATATTAGTCTTATGTATACAATTGTTTGGGTTCCACTGCAAAATGCTGCGCCAAGTGTTTAACAAAAAGAAATTATTATGATAGAATAATTTAAACAAAATTGTCTCTATCACCAAGTGAAAAAAAAATTCTATTTCGTAAAAAAAAATTACTAAACATGAAAGAAAAAAATTATTTCCTTCGTACAACAATAAGGAAATATTATTCAGAATATTATTCAAAAGAAAAAATAATTTACTTAAATTATTTATGTTAAAAAAATTATTTGCACACTGCAGGGAAAAATAATTATATAAAAATTTCACGCACACAAAAAAAATTTTTCACAGAGAAAAAAAAATTCTCTTGATAATTCCCCGATACTAGGAATGAATGTTTGCTATTCAATTAGCTTCGTATCGCCTTGCACTTGAAGATCGCGCTGATTGCACTTGAGCGCAATTTGTCGTTAGCATCCAGCGATAACTCGGCACCACTCGGCCGACTTCCAGTCCGTACTTGCTGAATTTGTCGAAGAAAAAATTTGGAATCCCTTCCAAATTGTTGATTGAAGACGTCACTTCCCTTTCGAGAGGCGGTTATCAACGCGTTGACTTCTAAACTTTATCGCCGTTCCGAATTCTTCACTCTCTTCGTCGCCGTCTTCCGCTCTCATTCGTCGCCGTCGTCGTCACTGCTCTGCTACCGCTACTTTTCGCTAAGTCTCCTTTTAGCGACCAAAAATTTTTGGAATTTCGTGTATTTAAGTCCGTACACGATAGAAAAGTTCACTGAACTGACGTAGATATTAGCGACTTTCATACGTCCGCCAACACTGTTTGTTTTCGTCTTCTCCGCTGCTGCGATCGGCGTAGTATAGGCGAGTTGCTGATTGCTTTCTTTCGTAAATTTCGTTTTCTTATAAAAATCACCGCTGTTCTATGCCGTGATTATTACTATTGTTCTTATTATGTTCATATATAATTATAAACTGAATTTCTGGTTGATCTTATGCGAATGTTCGGAAGTTTCAAACTAGGCAGAGATTTACCGCTGTCAATTTTTTATTCACTGCTTCTTGGAATATTTCGTTCTGCTTCGTTTCCCTTCTGCTACAGTGTTGATGTTGTATTGGTGTTTCTAGTGCTGAAGACCGTCTTGAGATTATTTGCGCTGTTAAATTGAGAGTTAGTTTTAGCGCCGTCACTGCTCACTCTCTGTAAATTTCTCTAGGGCCGTGAACTTTAATGTTTTTCAAATGTGCGCTGGGCGAAATCCTCCGAAACTGCCACCAATTTATATGTTATGCGGTTTAGTTTTTCTTTGTTTTGCGTTGCACCACATATGAATGACTCCGTTTCTGTCTGTTGACTTTCACTTGATAGTAACGCAGGGGACTCAGTAAGTTAGGTTGAAATTGTCTATTAATACTTTTCTCACTTTTCAGGAGGGGGTAGAATTCACTGGGCACGGTTTTTCATAAGTTTTATTCTTAACACAACTATTTCACACGGCCAGCCACACTGGACTTAGAAATTTCTTGATGTTAAGAGAGGAGCGAGTGACACAATCCTACCCAATTTGGTTTTCAAGTAACTCTGGCTAAACATTGATCAGAATGAACTCTGGACCTATGTTGAATAAAACTCCGCCTCCTTGAGGACATTTACTTTACTCTTAATGGTTCAATCTTAACTCCCACTTTTGGCAAGGACAAATCAGGTAAATTTTGCTGACCTTTTCACTTCTTAGTCTATCCTCTAACTCCTCCTTCCTTTCCCACATCTTGGAGGTTTGTTATGGTTACTTCAATTTACTTGGTCTCATGGCTCATCATTTTAAATTATAAACATCAACATCTCTCTCTCTCTCTTTCTCTCTCTCTTTTCATAATCCCGATCAGTGAATCTCATACTTATTCACTGCATAACACACATACACACACACACAAAACAATAACACACACACACACACACACATATAAAAATATATAAAATATATATATATATATATATATATATATATATATATATATATATATATATATATATATATATATAATATATATATATATATATATATAAATAATCCAAATAAATGGCCACAGCCAGATATACATCAATGGGGAGGCGGATAAAGACTTGTTAAAAAGAGTCAATTTATTCCCGACGTTTCGTAATGGTTTCATTACATTTTCGAGGGCTGTACAAAATAAATAACATAAATTACAAAAAGGCTATAAATCTAAATTTTAAAAATTAAGCACAATGGATTACAAATAAAAAAAAAAATATAAAAAATAGAAGGGACAATTAAAAAGGACAACATAAAAAACAAAACAAAATCTCTCTAAAAAATATACAATATAAAAAAAATATAAAAAGTAAGCGGATATGGACCAACCTATTCAGTGGCAATGTTAAAACTGAACAGAAAAAGAAGAACTAGGAGAGGTACAGTGTGCCGGCAGAGGTCTGG
>NC_089752.1:75275611-75285611 GCF_040412425.1 Macrobrachium rosenbergii | reverse complement strand
GAACTGGGTGCGGTCGTTGGTTTATTTTGGAAAATATGAGTTTCAGGTTTTTTCTACTTATTTTTTCTTCTTGTGGGTGATGTCCTCTATTAATACGGCTATTGTTTCTGAAATCTAACGTTATCACATTTCTTAGAGGTACGTTATTTTATGCAGGGGAGAATATATTTTAGATTCCATTCTCGGTGTTTCTTATTTGTTAATATTTTTACTTTCATTTTGATAGTTTCTCTTTTTAAGAATTGTGGGAAAGGGTAGGGGTATAAGGGTGTGCTTGCAGGCAATCGCTACATTGCTCTGGCCAGCAATATCTCTAACTGACAGTTAGTTTTATCGGCAATGTTTTTAAGCGAAACCTTTCTGTTGACATCATTGTTTTGTTATAAAGTTTCCTTTCTCTATGCTATTTTTGTCAGTAAGTTATTTCTGTCAACATTTATTTTCAGATTGGGAGTCAGAGCTCTCAGCAATGCTTTTATGTGGAAGTGAACGCTGTCAGCAGTGTTTATTGTAGAATTTCAAAATCGCCATCAGTGTATTTCACTGGATGGTAGTGGTGTCCACGACATTTTTTGTCTGTTAGCGATTTCAGCAATATTTTTGCACGAAAGCTAGTGTTGTATATAATCTTCTTCGAAAGTTAATGTTGTTAATGTTCATGTCTAAAAGCTAGCGGTGTTAATGGTATTTGATTTTTCAGCTATGCTTCGACTGGAAATGGCAAAATCAGCACTATTGTCAGTATTGCTTCTGTCTTGATCAGCCATTTTTTCATTGGACGTATGACTGAATCCATCCATCCATGCTGGAAGAATATTAAGCACTAAATAAATGAAACCTTTCATATCAAAATATTATATAGGTGACTAGATTTCGATGGCCAGGTGAAGCTGAAAAAGCTTTTTATAATAAATAAATTATTGTATAATTGTTATTCAAGCAGAACAAATATGCATCGGGAGTTTCCTTCCAATCTCTAAGCTCAACGCAGCATAATTATTCTCTCCGTTTAACTTAGTTAGAAAGAGATTTCCTACGTATCTAACACTAATTCTACTCGTAAGATCTCTCTATCGCCCCCTCCCCTACCCCATCCGCCCGCACCATTAACACCCCCCAACTCTCTCTCTCTTTCTCTCTCTCTCTCTCTCTCTCTCTCTCTCTCTCTCTCTCTCTCTCTCTCTTATTTTTTATTATCTTAATCTTTACTTACCAATCAGTCACCTTGAGACGGTGGAAAAAAATGTAACGGGTATACAACTGCGTTGAAGAATGCGAGTCATTTTTGTTTAGTCAAATTGATCGCATTTATGAATCATGCTTGAGGCCAAATCTTGACACTTCCACCCAGGCAGCGCTCATAAAATTCCAAGCCTGGATAGGGTTACGCGACGGACGTTGGAAGAAGTTTATGTACTTACTCACATCTGCTTACATGTATGTTTGTCTGTAAGCATGCATGTATAGATGTCGATGTTACGTATTTCTGGCTCAAAAATATTACAAAAAGTTGTTGATGGGTTAAAATTAAATTTTGATAGGTGGGCTAAGAGACAAATGAAGAGCTGGCTAGTTTGGAAACGGTTACGAATGTTGTTTTAAGAGTTTTTCTTTCGAAAATATAAACCTGTGCTAGATCACGAATTCAACGAACATAACAATAACCTGCAACGGGGTCACATATTCTCGGATCTAAAGAGTTTTCTTACACGCTTGGACAACTAGTGAAAGACAGATTAAATCATGTTTGCACAGGGCGTTCTGTTACTAAGGATATGGATTCTCTGAGTGCTTTCTAGTTTCCTCTGCATTTATTTCCGTACAAATTATTGCTCTAAAACACGGCTCTACATCCCTGTGAGTAAAGGATGGGTCAGTATACGGTGCGGTTGACAGGTACAGTGCTGGGACTGAGTTTGCTCAATCCCAAACTAATGCTCATAGGTCACCCTAGCTGCAGATTGGTAACAGCAGCCAATGAGGTAAAGAAAAATTATGTGGAACTAGTAACCTTCCCTTAAACACTTTCACAAACACACACACACACACACACACACACACACACACACACACACACACACACACACACACACACATATATATATATATATATATATATATATATATATATATATATATATATATACTGAAGATAGATAGATATAGATGCATATGCACTGAAGTGGGTGTGTGAGTTTGTGTATATCACCAAACATCTTTTTCCTCTTTGAAGGTAAAGGGACAGGGAGGGCACATCTAGCTTCTCAACAACTTTTTAGGAATGGAGTTGCTATACCAGTACCCTTAAAAACACCACATTAAGAAACAGCTTAAGAAACTTATGTATTTCCAGACATTTTACTATTTAAACTATTCTTGGAATATTCTTTACAACACTCGTTTAATTTCTAGGTATGTCGTTGTACTTAATTTTTACTCGTCTGTTGGCTCCCTGACTACACTGCGATCTGCAGCATTCGAATGATTCACCTCTCCAGGCCACTCAGCTTTCTGCAATTTTAATAACAAAGCCGCGCAATTTCGATAATTTCGTGAAAGTCTCAGTGCGTTATAATGAAGTCCAAGAACAAGCAAAGAACGGATAACATATTCAACTTTGATACTTTCCACTTATACCATTATATCTCTCTCTGATTTCTAGTTCAGTAAATTTGGTTGTTTATTGTACTGACCATTGGTCCTCATTGTCAACAAACATTACTCACAGCAAGCTCTTTAGTCCTTTTGTAGCTCCAGTGACTAGGTGTTTTCCAAAGATGAGGTATGAATCCTAAGCTCAATCGCACTCTTAACCGGGCTTGTGTAGACGGATTAAGATCTTCAAGTGGTTCAGAAGTCGAATTAAAATTCAAATCGGCGCCCCTATCAAGCACAGGCCTGAGAAAACAAGAAACAGCTAGAGATAACCACTGGATTAATTCCTGCTGGAAGAGATAGACGTCCCTCTCAAATGATTGACGGTTATGGGTAGCAGGAAAAAGAATGCACCGAAGCATTTCTAACTTTGGCTGTTGTTAAACTAAAAACTGTTACCGCATCGTGTCATCAGAGAATTACTGATTTCCAGAGGGTAAAGTGGGAAGCGGTATGTGGGATGGGCTGAGACCTCTGTCAAAGAAAAGCCACAATCAAAGGTGTTTTTGAGATTCGAAAATATCATTCTTGCATATGACTCCCATTTCGTTAACTGTTTTTGCCTGTAAAAAGATCACCTCAGCACCCTGGACATCGGTCTCATATATTTCTCTTTACAGCACGTAACACAGCAATGACCTGTAGGAGATATTCTATGAACATACCAATAAAGGTGGAAAAACCTCAAGGCTCAGTTATACTCAGTTTTTCCTATCCTATTTCACCTGAAGCTGTCGTTATGTATTTTGTTATACAGAATTGAAGAAAACCTGAAGATAAAGCAAATCGGAACAGAACGTAGTGCATACAAACGCTATCATTAACAGGAAAAAGAATTTATTTTTTGGCTTAGTTGTCATAAATAAGATAATCTGTTTTCTTTTCAATTGCCAGTCTCAAAAAGCTGCGTTCTGTAAAAGCATAAATCCTTGACTCATATGATTCTAAACATCCAAAACAGACCTTCCAAGCAGGAGAACATTATTCTGATGTATAATGCAATCTCTGCAAACAGATTTCAAAACTATGCTGAAGCCCTCACCATATATATATATATATATATATATATATATATATATATATATATATATATATATATATATATATATATATATATATATATATATATATATATATATATATATATATATATATATATATATATATATATATATATATATATATATATATATATATATATATATATATATATATATATATATATATATATATATATGTGTGTGTGTGTGTGTGTGTGTGTGTGTGTGTATAAACACACACATATATATATATATATATATATATATATATATATATATATATATATATATATATATATATATATATATATATATAATATATATATATATATATATATATATATATATATATATATATATATATATATATATATATATATATACATATACAAAAGTTCAGAAAATCCCGTTATTTCTCACTGATATGAAACCCAAGTCCTTTTTCCTTTGATTTAAAATTTTCAGTCATATTATATTTTAGTTAACTCACTATTTCACTATTATTGTACCTCTACCTGAACGTTTTGCTCTTGACTTCTAAGCCACTTCCTCCCAGGGATCCTACAGAATAGTTCAAGTTAGTTACTCTTTCCACCAACAGGAGGAAGGTTAGACCCTGGCCCGGATACATTGTGTTTTGCCGTGTTCAATAAGCTGTTTCATCAATGTATCTCACTATCCATAATTAGAGGTCTCTCAATGCATCTCCTGTAAAAGTGCGAAAGGCTTCTCCTGGCGGTTTTATTGATACATATGTTGATCGCGTTATTACAGGCAATATCTGATATTAAATATGTATACCATTACTTAAGTTATATTTTTTTGAGAATGTCACTGCCTATGTGTATACACTTTATTTGGCAATTGATTTCTATACGTTTTTTAGTTTCCTTTCTTGCTTTTATTTTTTATGAATTTGGCTAGTGGCTGCAAACTTTTAGTCCATATAATTGTTTTGATACTTTATATAATAATAATAATAATAATAATAATAATAATAATAATAATAATAATAATAATAATAATAATAATAATAATAACAATATCTTAAAATGTATCCTTTTACTCTTACACGTCATTTGTATTTGGTTTATTTGTTCGTATCAACAACAATAATGAACTTCAAAACCTGTATAAAGAAAATAAACTTTTAAACCGTGTGCCGTACTGGCCCATGTTTTTTTTTTTTTTATGAATTATCCTTTAAACATTCGGCCAAGATTCATCACTTCGTAACATTAGTTGTTCCGATTTCTCATTATATACTTTTCCTGAGATATATCGAAAGTGGTCGGAAACTTATTAGGATTAAATATCGATAGGCCCTGGATGGCAAATTACCAGTGCAGCTTGGTTAAAATAATACCAGAGAGAGATATACTATGTTCTGAATCTATCACTTTCTGGCTCATACGAGTGTCTCGCTAATGGTATCATCACTTTGTATTCTACAAAAAGTGGTAAAATGAAACATCCATCAGAACTTGCTAGTTAAGCGATAACGTACATTTAGAGGCCATTTCATCGGAACAATTTTGAGCCTGAATGACAAACAGTGCCATAAAACTTTCATGTGTCGTCGTAAATGATGACAGGACCCCTGTAATTATACAGAGGTCCCTCTGTAGCAAGGCACCTATGGGTAATAACAGGATGTCAGGTTCTCTGGATCCTGTTTACAATAGTCAGTAAACCTTGAAACCCCTTTCCGCCTCATGCACTCAGCTCCACGTTAAACCAACTGGAGCAGTGCAAGAAGACTCCTGCTGTCGCATTTTGCTTGAGATTCCTCAATTCTCTCCTAAAGTTAATTTTATCCGGCAGCAAAGTTGGATGGTTATAAATTAGTTTCACCCGTCTTTATACTTGTTTAATAATCTCATTGTCTCTACAAATAACGAGCTTTTAGGAAAACTTTTCGATGGATCCCAGGTAATGCTTGTCTATGAAATTATAGTCAAATGAAAAACTGATCAAGGTTTGAGACACATCAACATTTATCTTTTTCTGTTAGTTTCAATTGATATCACCTTACGATATTTAAAATAGATTTCCAGTTACCGCAGGTTTGCTCATTTCCCCGATTGTGTCTCCTCTGACCCTATATGATGGCGCAATAGATCTCAACAAGTATTTCAGTTTATTGCATTAATTATGCTCATAGGGCTATCTGCTGCAGATGAGCATGCACTCTGGTGGCTTCCTAGATGTTCGAACTGAATCTATCGATATGGATATTCACTTTTACAATTTAACTTTTCATCTACCTGTCTTATTTTTCATAATAGGAGCATGGAAAGCTAAAATCTCGTGTTACAGAACATTTTGTTACTTGTTTCAATGTGGATGAGTTTTGAAACTGTCTCTGCAATGGATGCCATTTGTCTTGACCTCTGTTATCATGAGAAAAGAAACAACACAATGAAATTATTAAGGAAGATAACTTTATAAACTAGCTGCAAGGAAATTAATGTTAGATTTCAGGGAAATAGAAATAGATAATTATTTTGGAAAACTGTCGATTGCAGAAAATGAGGGTAACGAGGAAAGGTGCTTCTGAAAAGAACTTTTTTTATTTCGTCAGTGTGCAGTATGGAACCGAGTGTGAATAAATTAATAAGGGTGGAAAATGGATGTAAAGAAAGAGAGTTTGTTGTAGTTGATACGATTATTAGTGGCATGACGTTCAAGAGAGCTTAATTAAATGCCAGGGAATATTATAAATCTCTCTAATAACCGAGAATCACTAGGTGTTAATGGAAATGCTTGGGATATGATGTTTCCTATTCCTATTAAGTAGATGGTTAGCGTGTGTGTAACACATCTTACCTTTGCATCCACAATTCCATAGAAATATTATAATTTTTTCCCAGTAACGAAATAATGAACTACATTTTATGACGTCTGTCCTTAAAGTTCAACATCCGATGGATATTCTGTCCGTCACTATACTAATATTTTATTGCACCGTCAGCATATTTTTCAGGAGCACTAAACGAATTTTATAATAATGCCTCTAAAAACTGAGTTTATAGTGTTAACACTTCTCTTGAAATTAATTCGCACTTCTTGCAAAAAAATAAAAGAAAAAAAACAAAATGTGGTTTATGTTCATAACCTTACTGCCATAGAACTCCACGGTATTTCATAAAAATTTTAACATTTTATTTCGCAAGACTGATTTTTCTTTTCATTATACAAAGGAGTACAACCACACCAATGACTGTAATGCGTGAACCTGCAGACACACCCTGTACATACGATGCAAACTAACGTTGCCTTAATTATTCACGAGTATCCACGTGTCATGAGCGGAAGAGGTCATATGGAACATACGACTGCCATTCACCTTCAATAGATGTTGATTGTATTGATTTTGTTGGCACATGGTTATTTGATAAAATGAATAAACACCTTGCATAATTCACTGCGTTTTGCTAATCAGTTTTATCCCTTCGAAACTTTTATATGCTTTGCTAGATCATAGATCATTAATCATATGTTATATCTGTTAGGAGTAGTTCATAAAAGCTCTCCTTTCAAAAATATTGTTTGGCACTTTCCAATGTAGCTATGAAATTTATTTCAGCTTTATCATTTTCAAGATATTGGTCCCAAGCTTAATATAATACTAATCATCACCATAATAATCATACCATAATAGCATTATTATTATTATTATTATTATTATTATTATTATTATTATTATTATTATTATTATTATTATTATTATTATTATTATTAGTAGTAGTAGTAGTAGTAGTAGTAGTAGTAGTAGTAGCAGTAGTAGTAGTAGTAGTAGGGCTTTAATTTGCATAACACTTTGTTTCCACGAAAGAAAAGATAGCAAGATGTACTGACGCCCAGACAAAGGCGCAATACCTCTAAAACGGTAACACGAGCGATCTGAATTGTGTGGTGTACATGCAGATATGTCTCTAGACACAGAAAAGGCTCCAAGAAACGTAAACTACTCAGTATATGTCTGGTAAAAGTAAATTTTGAACTGACGATTGTATCATAAACGGTAAAATATTCAGATTCAAAGGTTTTCGGATTATGGGTCTTAGAAAAGTTCAGCACACCATGGTCAGACATGTCTAAATTACGGAGGACAGTTTTGCACTTTAATATATGTTTTACTTATATGTCTAACAAACACACATTTTGAAATGATAATTACATCCTCAGAGCCCAAATATAAAGCATCATTTTTTTTTCGTTCTGTAAGTCTTGAGAAGTTCGGCTTAACTTGGCCAAAGAGGTATGAATCCTAAAGTGAAGTTATAATGGGAATGCAAAGGAATTCTGATTTTTGTGATTACCAGGTAATCGTTTCTTTACAGTTCAGTGATGTTGTGATATTGATGGTTCTCGAAACAAATGTCCTGAATAACCTTTTTCGAAAATTCATGATTTAGTGGAAGGGCATAAAAACTGTTAATTACAGCCAAATGAATAATCATATATATATATATATATATATATATATATATATATATATATATATATATATATATATATATATATATATATATATATATATACATATATATATACATATATATATACAAATATATGTATATATACATCTATTTACTCATATATATACATATATGGTTTTAAGTGTCAAAAATTTATATTTGAGTTTTATGCTAAATATTTGTTGGTTTCATTTATTTTGGAACCCTTGAACAAGAGAGGTGTAGCTTAAGCTTAATTTTCCATCAGCACACGTGTTGTACATAACGTGTATGCCACTCCACACGAATTATATGTATATATATATATATATATATATATATATATATATATATATATATATATATATATATATATATATATATATATATATATATATATATATATATATATATATATATATATATATATATATATATATATATATATATATATATATATATATATATATATATATATATATATATATATATATATATATATATATATATATATATATATATATATATATATATATATATATATATATATATATATATATATATATATATATATATATATATATATATATATATATATATATATATATATATATATATATATATATATATATATATATATATATATATATATATTTATATATATATATATATATATATATATATATATATATATATATATATATATATATATATATATATATATATATATATATATTAACTTTATCACATACACAATTGTTCTGTGCATTAGTAGAATTACTAAAAGGACCTCATTCAAACTGGATGGTATCTAATGGGGTTTTATTCAAAAAGTTACAAGCTTTCTTGGACAAACAGTCCACATTATCAAGTATCCGTACAATGAGCAAACGCATAGTACGGCTGTATTTATATCTGTGTGCTGGGTACTTTTAATCCTATAATCGCCTAGCTCTTCCTGTGTGACCTCCACCCTCTCTTGACCTTGGTCTTTCTCTGATCCCTGGTTCCAGATGTCCGTTTTCCGTGCGTTCTCTTGCGTTTTTCTTCGTTTCCTTGCTACTGTGGAGTATACGATTTTTTCTTGATATGCTGTCTTCAAAGCCGTTTCCGGTGTTCCCTGCCATCGTGTTGTTGGCGCAAGTTATGAAGGCATTCTCTACAACCAGTCTAGATGTTTTGTTGGTGTTCCTGTACAGAAAACTCATATTTTCCCAGTCTATTCTGTGATCATTTTCCCAACAGTGTTTGGCAACTGCCGACGTCTGATTATAATGCCTTATGTTCTGCAGATGTTGTTTGCTTCGCTCTTTACATGATTTGCCAGTTTCGCCATAGTACCCTTCTTCACAGTCTAGACACGCTGCCATATAACCCCCTCTAATCTCTTCCCCCTCTACCGACTTTTTGTTTCTAACTATTTTATTCCTAATGGTGTTTTTGTAGCTGCCTGTCAATTTGAAATTATTTAGCTTCCTGTTAATGGGTGCAATAGAGTTGTTGTCCGGAACTGTAATTATTTTCTTTCCTACCAAATGTTCCTTTTCAATCCTTTCCCTCTCCCCAAAATAGTTTTTCCTTGCTTTGATATGTGCCCACTCCACCAATACTTAGGGTAGCCTAATCTCCTAAAACTCTCCCTCAGGTAATCCAACTCTTCGTCTAAAAATTCGGGACTGCAAATCCTATAAGCCCTGATGGCCAACCCTGTCATTAATCATATTTTTATTTCTTTCCTATGACTGTGGAAGCTATGTATGTATGAATTGGTGTGTGTCTTCTTCCTATATACCTTGAATTTTAAATTCTCCCTACCCTCTTGACCAGGACATCCAAGAAAAA
>NC_089752.1:75225611-75273111 GCF_040412425.1 Macrobrachium rosenbergii | reverse complement strand
TCTTGGTTGGGATGAGAATTGAACAGATTTGAAAATGGTTAATGCAAAGGGACCAAGTGCGCCCAGATTATGAACAAAGGAAACGTTATTTGCAACTTACCTTAGATTTTCCGTGGTTTTACAATTAAATGAGGAAGGTTGCCATTGGAATTAGAATTCTTTTACAATTTACAGGGTTTATTTACAGAGATTTAACAATGAAACAAGGAGACAAACAAAACAAAATGGTAGCCGAGGGGCAGACTCATTAATTGGATACGTAGAACAATAATGCAGGGATTGGCAACAAGCAAGCTGATTAATAAGGCATGCCAATGTACAATACAGTTATTCCCATTACAATAATAATAGTTTAGTCATGCCCCAATTACACTAAATAGTCTCTGTTAGATGCTGCAAAGGACTGAACTCCAGGATGGGGAAAATAATTCATATAAAATGTTGGCGAGGACACAACGGATTTCAAGGACCCAACTACGACCAGGAATAATTCGGGCTTGAAAGGCAGCCAGAATTATCGGGCACGGAATGCGAAGAGCAGCTTGTCTCTCCTGAAAGAGACGTCCCGGATTAGAAACGGCGGCACACACTGAAGGGAATTGAATCCCCCTATAAAATGTTACACACTGCACATGTTAAATATTAACCACTACGTAGCCCAGCAGATAATTAGAAGGAAATCACATAGGCAGAGTATGGAAATCGTAATTGATTGGGCTTTTAACAATGAACACGTGATCACACTCACACAAAGAGGAAATTTAAACACTGGTATTGCTTAGCCTAAATTGCCCTTAAGTTGCACTGGGAGAGGGATAACTGGATGATTATTACGGGATCTCTACTGAAATTCAAGGCACATTAATGGCGAGATATGGGAGGCCGGGCAGGACTCGTAACAAAGGAAAATTGCTTTGTGGAGGAAGGAGTTAAAGTTTAAAGAAATGGGAAATTTAAGGGGTTTTTAAGTGGAAGGGAAAGGGCTGGCTATTGACTACTTGCAAGTACGAGTCTTGTATGACTATTTTGGTCGCCCAAACAATTGTCTTGGCTGTCCTTCAAAGATAGTTCAACCAGAGGAGCGGAAGAGGATGCAGCACGTGCGTTCCTGACGAGGTCACAGGAGTCTCTGCCTTCTTCCAAACACGACATCTTGAATTTTGAACTTTGGGCAAATCGTACCTGCAAGGAGCCATACGCCAGCAAAAAAGCAGAGGAAAAAAGTTCTTCAGGTTAAGTGCTTACAGATTAAAGTCTTACCTGGCCACTAGCCCTAATAAGCCCCTTTAGCCCTCCCAAGCACTAAGTACTCCCACCTCACGCGATGGGGGGAGAAGGGGGTTTGTATTGTTCCCCGGATCGAACGATTTTAGGGGGAGGAAAGGAGGCCTAGATTCTTACGGGTGCTAACGGTTATTATCTGGTTCAGATATTCTCACGGCTACAACCCGCCATATTGGCCTCCACTTTAAGGTAACGGAAATGAAAAAAATTCCCTAGAAGTTAACCTGATAACAGCTGAATAAGAGTGAAGTATGTAAATCCTTGATAATATATTGTTATGAAGTGATCAAGCACCTGGTTATTACACAAATAATAATACCAAAAAGTTACCTCACATCGACCAGATACCTGAAACCTCATAACAAAGATGTTTGACTGAATCTCTAAAGGTACAGTGATCCCATAAACTTACTTATCACTTGAGAAAATCAATGTAACTTTATCAAGTTATGGGTGAGGCAACAATTATTAAGTTATATCCAGACTAGTGGAAAATGGGTATCACTTCAACAAACACTGTAACTGTCTCTCTGGTTCTATTTTACTTAGATAAGTCTCAGGTGATCAAACAGATACATCACTTACTTTGTACACATTCATTAATGTATCTAATTACTGGTGATCAAAATGAAATGCTGTGTTTTTAAAAAACTTTAAGCAAACAGGTTTATTTCTAAGTTCAAAAGTCATATGCCAAGTTCACAATCTTAAAAGATTTACTATTAATTAACAACAGTGCAAGATTTAAGTATTTCTTAATCAAGTTTAATTCACAAAACTTTAATTTGTTAAGAAAGCAATTTTGTCAGGTAAGATTCAAACCATTAACTATCAATCAAGTTTTAAGCATATACCTGATTAATTAAACGTAAGCATTCACCAAAATATTACTGACTGGAATCCACATAAACATTCTCTAAAATCTCAATAATAAGTAGGCACTAACAAAATGTTAAGAAATCACCAGCAAAACACAGTAATTATAAAATTATAGTAATATGATAACACAGACATAGAAGAATGAAATATGCAAAAATGGAAATATACTAACCACCAAAAAATATGTTTAAAGATTATATCAATCTTTCAAAAGATTACTTCACTTTAAAAAAAAAAAGTTAAATGCACGTCTTTCTAAGACTTTCTCATAGACAACACTGCCAGGTCACAAAGACCTATACAAGTATATATAATTAGCAGCAAGGCACATTAGAACTCACAATAAGAGATATGTTCATCTCTTATCAAAATAATAATTCTCTTTCACCTAGAACATCACTTTAACTCATAACACAACAAAACCCAGTAATCACCACATTACCTTTTGTAAAAATGCATAATCACACACTTTACACAATACTTGTACAGCACAAATACCTTGGATCACCTCTTATAAGATGAATACACTCCTTGGGTGAATTTAACAGAATTTTTACCAATATTATAGTAACCAGCAAACAGTAATTGAGAGAGAGAGAGAGTGAGACAGGACCTATTGCCAGGAGCCCCTGATCCTAACTGCCTGACTATGGATCAGCACTGTACTTTTAACTCCAACAAGCCCTCCCAGAATACAAGATACATAAAGTATACATACATTCATACAAGTATACATGTTTGTATGGAATACATACACAGCTGGAGCTTCGAGCATCTTATCTCTTATCTATGATAAACATTTCCTGGGACACTTACACATTTGAACAAACAAAAGGAAGTGCTTTTAGACCCAAAACTGGTTGGCTGTCAACATGTCATCTCCAACTCTCTTACGGTTCCTCATTCCATTACTCAGCTTACAAAAAAGAATAAGCACAGACACAGCTAACAAACATGGGTTAGACAAACATGATAAAGGCATAATAGGCAACTCGCCGATTGGCTGACAGCTCATCACGATAGGATAAGAGGGCTTGCCTTCCTGGACCCCAAACAGCTGAGTCAATACAGGATGTACCTAAGTGATCTGATAAGAATCTTAAAATATCTCTCCCTCTCCACAACAAGCTAAGAATTCATTGTTCATAACACTCTGTATACAATTTCACATATTAAACAAATGGAAAAAACATATCAAGACATTGTAAGATTACACGATACACAATTTATCTGTGCAAATAAGACATTTTAAAATTACATCTTCACAACAAATGACGAATCTGCAAGCAAAACATCAAAATTTTCACAGAGACATATAAACACTTGAAAAATGGTTATATATATTATATTATAATATATATATATATATATATATATATATATATATATATATATATATATTTATATATATATATATATATAACCTATATCAATATATAATTTACATTATTATAGGAACCTAATCAACGATTTAGGAATGGTATTCTCTCTCTCTCTCTCTCTCTCTCTCTCTCTCTCTCTCTCTCTCTCTCTCTACATATATATATATATATATATATATATATATATATATATATATATATATATATATATATATATATATATATATATATATATATATATGAATGTCTTTTCCTGTAATACTACAGTGTAATATGAAAATAAGAAGGCCCATAAAACACTATTTAAACGTTGAAACCATATGTTTCTGGCACTTGTTTCTGAGCCCCTGTTCACTGGCAGAATATGGACAGGTGGAAAGTTACAATGGTATATATACAAAAACATGAAGGTGTGGCCTTGGGCCTCCGATGTTAAGGAGGTGGCGTTTCTTAAGAAGGAGGAGAATGACCAAATTCCCTAGTGGTTTTGGCCTCATTAGCTCCCGTTTGGAGATGGATCTGGCGGTCGCGTTTCTTGGGTCATCTTCTTCAAGAGGGTCTGAGGATTAAGGTGTCAATGGCGTCCGATTTCCAATGTCCTCCTGACAGGTTCATATTGTTGGTTTGATTGATGATAGCAGATTCCAGCATCTTTCTTTTGTACGGACAGCTACTCTTGAAAACCAACTCATTACTCCAGTTAATGACATGCCCTGTATTTCTAATATGTAGGAAAAGTCCCGAACTCTCCGAAGCGTAACGTACTGATCTTTTGTGCTCTGTTATTCTTTGCGAGCGATCTACCTGTCTCGCCTACATAGATGTCATGACAATTACTACACGGTATCTTGTAAACTCCGGCTTCTTCCCTTTTGTTATTTAAGTATACGTTAACGAGCAAACTCCCCGATGGATTTGGGATAATGGAAAATGAAAGGATTATTAGAACTGAGTTGCTCAGGTGGCCTTTTGGATGTTTTCATCGTTATGGAAGCTTTATTTTGTTGTTGACATCTATTTGTCTGTTGTGAGTGGGACCTCTGTAGTATATTTTATTCGCTTTATTAATAGCCCTCTCGATAATGTGTGGTGGATAGAGCAGTTGCGTTAGGTGTTGGCGGATCGTGTTAAATTCTTGATCCAGGTACTCATTTGAACATATCCTAAGTCCTCTGAGGAATAGGTTGCACCTACCATGATTTTTACGGAGACGTCGTGGTAGCTTAAGAAATGAATGTAGGAGACAGCGAAGGTGGGTTTTCTATATACTGTAAATGCATTGTTCTGTTTTCTTATGATCAGTACATCTAGGAACATTTTCCGTCCTTTTCCCATTCTGTTTTAAATTTTATGGTCGGAACTAGCAATTAAAAAATAGCTGGGGGGACTTTAATGATCCATCGCCAAACAGGGAGCTAATGAGGCCAAAACCACTAGGGAATTTGGTCATTCTCCTCCTTCTTAAGAAACGCCACCTCCTTAACATCGGCCTTAAGGCCACACCTTCATGATTTTGTATATATACCATTGTAACTTTCCACCTGTCCAAATTCTACCAGTGAACAGGGGCACAGAAACAAGTGCCCGAAATATATGGTTTCAACGTTTAAATAGTGTTTTATGGGCCTTCTTATTTTCATATATATATATATATATATATATATATATATATATATATATATATATATATATATATATATATATATATATATATATATATATATATATATATATATATATGTGTGTGTGTGTGTGTGTGTGTGTGTGTGTGTGTGTGTGTGTGTGTGTGTATGTATATATATAATGAAAGAGAGAGAGAGAGAGAGAGAGATTAAGCAAAAAGGACAACATAGTTCGGCCGTTCACTGGAGATGCAATAATAATTCTGCAAGTTAATGCCATCACTGTTGTATCCCAGAATGAAACAGCCAGAGGCCACTTGCTTATCTCACCGACATTGTGACCGAAGGTTCCACTTAACTTGGTTTTGACTAAGAACTGAGGAACTCAGATCACATGCATTTACGACCACCTGGCTCCCTTTAATAGACTATTGAGGCAAAGGGAGAGAGAGAGAGAGAGAGAGAGAGAGAGAGAGAGAGAGGTGTGGTCTTACTTCCCATAATCAAGAATCAAAACGCATTAACTGTATATGATATCCTTATTTGTGAGTGACGAGGGAACAGGTAGTTTTGAAAGCACTTATATAATGTTTTAAATGAACTTCCTACTTCATTCATAGAGTGGCCTAAATTGTATTTTTTTTTTTACATTTGGTAATGATCAAATTCTGTAAAATATTATTTATCTTCCTTTAAACTAAGCAGTTATTATTTATGGGACATGAAAAACAGAAGTTTAAAAGCGATAAGTACCCATGATATAAGTTGACCCTCTATTCCATAAACGTCATAACTAAATAATATAATCAACATCAGATGGAAAGATTCTCTCCCAGAGCAGAGAACAATTAATCTAGGATTATTAAAGAGATCACGGTATAGTCAGAACTGCTCAAATGCGAATAAAATAACCAAGGTTACTTTGCCAATTAAGCACCAGCGCATAAAATCATAATTATGCAGTCCATTCTCGATATTATAACTTTTAAAAGTAAGGTACTGAGGGAATAACTGCATTGTGACCTTTCAGTATTGTGACTGGATGTTTGATAAGCCTTCGGAGTTATGTTACAGAGATGTCTGTGGAACGTTTAAGAGCTTCTCTTATTTATGTGTTGGAATCCACACCAATTTAATGGCTATGATTCACATCCTATTGTCTACGTCATTTTCTAATGTCTTGCATTTCAGTCCAGTGATATCTTTCTTTATGAATGTAAATGACGTATCCTTATCTAACTTAAGCCAAAACAAATCAAGAAAAAGAAGAAATGCCGAAGAAAAGTGAGCATTAGCCATGAAGGAACAGATGGGAAATAAGAGAAAAGAAATTCGTAATCTGGAGTAAATTTCGAAAACTTCGTAGGATCCTTGGATTAAAAAATGAAATGCAAAATCTTGTGCAAAGTAACGTTCAAACTTATATCATGGTCTTGAATATATCATCATGCTTATCGTAGGTGGCAACGTACGACCTTCACCTTAAATTGGAAGGCCCTTGAAAATTAAACAAGTTTTGGACAGCGACTATGAAAGGTGGCACAGGAGATCTCTGTGGCCAATCGATTGTTTGTAAACTGAACTTGTAAGTTATTAATCTCTCTCTCTCTCTCTCTCTCTCTCTCTCTCTCTCTCTCTCTCTCTCTCTCTCTCTCTCTCTGGGAATTAAAAAGTAAACACAAATGGAAAGACTAAACGTTTTCCGAGGTAGTAAGGCCATACCTCTCTCTCTCTCACACACATTAGCGAGTGTGTGTGTAAATATTTAATTGATTGCCGATATGTGTTTAAGTGACTGTCATTATACATTTGCTTCTGTTTGATTTTCGCGTTTCACTCATAGGACATTTTATTTTGGATAGCCTTTCTTTATCAGCATTCCATTTAGGTAAGTTCCATATACATGATTTAATAATAATAATAATAATAATAATAATAATAATAATAATAATAATAATAATAATAATAATAATAATTATTATTATTATTATTATTATTATTATTATTATTATTATTATTATTATTATTATTATTATTATTACAAATTCTGTTCCTGCTCACTTATCGTGCGAACGTTTTCGCATTTTCCCCTTCACATTTGTCATAACTTAACTTACAAGCCAATAAGCTATTACTGTAATAAAGTTAAAATCGATCGGGACAACTGAACTTAATCGTCACATTCATATGCAAACAAGACACAAAATATGTTTCATTAGATTTTGCGCTCGTTTGTAACCGCAAAACAGACCTGAAAAATACTGGCTGCGGTGTAATCCAAAGCTCTTTAGTGGGCTATCAATAATAATAAGACGTCTCGAGAGTCTGGAATCTCCTGGAATCCAGCTGCTGTTCGAATACTTAGGCACAGAATCCAGAAGATTCTTGGAATTCCTGTTAGATTGGGAGGCATAGGTTTTGGTTTAGGAAAGCTAAGTTGATATATTTTCTTTTTATAAAAGGTTCTACCTGATATGTCGCTCTCTCTCTCTCTCTCTCTCTCTCTCTCTCTCTCTCTCTCTCTCTCTCTCTCTCTCTCTCTCTAATATGAGGTCTTAGTTTAGAGGGCGTTAATCTTCCATTTTTAGGAGTTCTTTTGGGATGATATTTCCCCTTCAATACCCGTTTCTGGCATGAACCATTTTCCAATCTGGTAACCACCAGGTACCCAATTCATTACTCCGATCACATAAACACGACGGATTTTTTCAGGAAATGTTTCAGAAGTCAAATCCCCCCTCCGCCACCCGATGGCACTCTGGATTACCTGGGCGTGGCAACGTTAGCACACAAATTCATATACATATATATACATATATATATATATATATATATATATATATATATATATATATATATATATATATATATATATATATATATAATATATATTACACACAAATTTACACACACACACACACACATATATATATATATATATATATATATATATATATATATATATATATATATATATATATATATATATATATATATAACTCTGAAGCGTGTTTTATATATCACTCATTACCACTAGGTAAAATAAAAGACCAGGTGTAGGTCCTGACTGGTTACGACTTTTTTTCTAAGCCATTAAAGGAGGACTGGTTGATCGGCCAATAGAAATTCACAATATTTATCCTAGGCCTAGGTGAATAGTGCAAACAAACATAGAGACCGTTGGAAACTCAAAAAATACCCTGACAGGTGCCGGGGTGAAGCCACACAGTCACTTGTGCATGGGTTAAAAACTGTGTTTACAAATTTCATCAGCCTTTTTCCTTACATATCTAGTATTTTTCTTAAAATTTAAAAATTTTCTATATTTCTTTTGATAATAGTAAATTAAGACATATGTATGCAATCCATCAATTTGAAAAGAAATATGTAAAATGTTTAAATTTTAAGTAAAAGTACTAGATATAAAAGGAAAAAGGGTGATCAAACATGTAAACATAAAACCTGACCCAACAGGCTCTCAGGTGAGGATTAAATATATATATATATATATATATATATATATATATATATATATATATATATATATATATATATATATATATATATATATATATATATATATATATATATATATATATATATATATATATCTTATTGTCACAAACTGGGTCCTTGGTGTAGGAAGGAATTGGAACAATTTATTATGATCGATTGCCTTCATACCAAGGTGGGCTGAAGTTTATGAACAAAGGGAAAACTGGAAACTCACCTTAGAATCTTCCTGGATTTACGTAAATAATGAAGGTCACCATTTGGAATTAGAATTCTTTTACAATTAAAAGGGGTTTATTTACAGAGACTGGGGCAAATATGCAAGAGAAAAAAAAGAATATAAAACAATTACAACCACATAAATTACATACAGTAGATCAATAATGCAGTGATTTGCAAATTAGCAATGTAAATATGAAGGGGCTCAGATACAACAACCCTGTGATAACAACTGACGCTGTTATGGTAAAATTACATCAGATCACAGACAATAGTACATTGGAAGGGGTGAATTGCAGGGTAATGGCAATCAGATAATTAAGATGATTTCTGAGGGGGCAACGGAGTCTTGCAATCAGGCTGCGACCAGGAATGGTTGCAAAATTTGGATGGCAGTCAGAACTAGTAGGGCATAGATTTGCAGACTGGGCAAGGATATGATGGCACCTGTAATAGAGGGCCGGAGTTAGTACAACACGGAAGAGCAGGGAAATTTCCCCTGCTATCCATTAACCATAAATCTCCGCACGGGGGAGGAAACCAACACTTATATCACTTAGACTAATTTGCCCTTAATTTGCACTGGGGAAGGGATATTGGAATACTTATCACTGAATCATATTAAGTTGACTTCAAAGCAAGTCATGGAGCGATTTACGGACTGCTCGAAGTAGGATGACTTAGCAAAGTGAATGCTTTTGTGGAGGAAGAAATTGAAGTTTGAAGGAATGGAAAAATCAAGGAATTTCAGGGGGAAGGGAAAGGGCTGGCTTACTGACTACTTGCGATCAACATACCTGGCATACATATGTGTGTACTAAACATGAGGGCCTTGGTCGGTTACCGAAGTTAGTGTTCACCAGCGTAGAAGGAAGGAAGTGCTGGACATGCATCCGTGACGGGAGTCTGGATGCCTCTGCTTGCTTCTCGGGGAACAGTACGCGACTTCCATGGTTGTTTGTGTGGAAGTGTAGGCCTGCCAAAGATCTGCAAAAGTCATACAGCCAGCAAAAGCAGTGGAGGAGAAGTGGCCTTAAGATTAAGTACTTAGAGGTTAAGGTGCTATCTATCTCACAGCCTGGCTTTGTCTCCCATGCCCACAATGCCTAGCTAATCAAACATCATGTGATGGGGGTGAAAGAGGGTCCCCATTTGTCTATCCCAGGTCAGTTGAGTTGGGAGTTTGCCCCTATATGAGTGAAACCTGCCTTTAATTGCTTTTCTCTGGTTCAAAATACGCTTGATTCTATCGCAACCGCCATGTTTTCTTGGCCCTATAGTCAAATGAAAGGAAAAAATGCATCAAAGGATAAATGATGCACTGGCTGCTAAATGAGGAGAGATAAATTCTTAAGAATATAAATACTATATATATATATATATATATATATATATATATATATATATATATATATATATATATATATATATATATATATATATATATATATATATATATATATATATATATATATATATATATATATATATATATATATATATATATATATATATATATATATATGTGTGTGTGTGTGTGTGTGTGTGTGTGTGTGTGTGTGTATGTATGTGTGTGCACGAGTGTGTGTGTGTGTGTACAATACATATATTCTTATGTTTTGACCATGGCTTGTTAATTTAATGAAACTATTAATATTACCTTGAACAGTAATCTCAGTAGTCAGAAGCAAACACTAGTTAAATAGAAATCATATAAAATTAATGGTAGGTCGCCAACTGAAAGTTCTAATCAAATCAAGATTCTACTTTATTACACACAGGTTAGACCATTATAAATAATAGTACTGATTCAACTCTCAATAAAGAAACTATCAGAGAAATTAACAGCAATACAAAAATATTAATTCTACTTGCAAAGAAGAAAATTAATGATACAATTCAAAGCACAACGGCGAGCTGGGGGCTCAAAAAAAAAGTATATATATATATATATATATATATATATATATATATATATATATATATATATATATATATATATATATATATATATATATATATATATATATATATATATATATAAATATATATATATATATATATATATATATATATATATATATATATATATATATATATATATATATATATATATATATATATATATATATATATATATATATATATATATATATATATATATTCTATATATATATATATATATATATATATATATATATATATATATATATATACGCTTTGCCAGTCTTTCTGTATATTTTTAGGCAGTCTTTATTAGGTGCTAATTCACAGTGGCATTGACTAGTTTCAGGCTAAATTTCTTCTATGTCCTTTACTTCTTTTCTTCGAGGTCGAAGTTTAAACATAATATGTATATGCATGTAATACACTATTTTATACTGTAGATAGCGAACTCATAAATAAAATAAAATATGTCCTAGAAGAAAGTCAACCATTATATATATATATATATATATATATATATATATATATATATATATATATATATATATATATATATATATATATATATATATACCTTGAACATCTAAGGACCTTGTCTAAGGCTTGTGCTTAGGACCTTACCACACAAGCACATGGTGATGATCTGAAGGGTGAATCTACCTGGAGCTACCTACTGTTATGGAAAGGTATTTAGTAAAAGGCTTTATAAATATGATGATATATTGCATGGTATATATTGGATAATTTATTATCAATACTAAAAACCCCCTCTCAAAGCGTGTGAAACAGGTTTCAAGGACAGTATATTAAGTATAAAATGTAGCATGTAATTTATAATTATTATTTAACTAAAAAAAAATAAAATAAATCAAGTGTTACGTATTACAAATGTAGAGCACAATAGGAAATTAAAAAATACAATATCCGGAAGACGATCATTAAAACAATGGGAACCATAACTGTATATTTAATTATCTAAATCAAATTTTGTCACATGAATATTTTCTACTGTATTTAATGACAAATTATGTACTAGTAAGGTCGTCTTCCCTTCGAAAGTTACCGCTGTTAGAGAAAAAAGATTGAAGGAGAACATACCTTACAAAATTCAGGTATAGCTACACTAATTATCTTAATATGAACCAGAGTAATTGGAAAAAAATATTGTTTGCGTTTTCACGGATATCAAAAGTAGTTGCTGTTGTTTACGTTTTTTAATTAAGAACAGTAATGGTATTTAATCGTAACAGTACGTTTACTAATGGTAGCAACAGTAGTCATACCACATAGAAATGACTAACTTTATTCAAATCCATAAAAGGTTTCTTATTGAAACTCAAAACAAGTTTCTGTGCCAGAGACTTTGTTGAATTTCCCTCTGTAAACACGATGTTCCTCTCTGGCAAACATGATTGTCGGCGCCTGAGGAAATTTGCCTCCTGCCTTTCTCAAACATTTCCTACGGCAGATTGTAAATAAATGGACCGAACATTTTTTTTGTTTTTAACATTATTTATATTATATATATATATATATATATATATATATATATATATATATATATATATATATATATATATATATATATATATATATATATATATATATATATATATATATATGTATGTATGTATGTATGTATCTGTGTATATGTGAGTATTTGTGTAAAGGATAAAATAGTAACGATGTTGCTGAAAGTTTTCTGCCTCTACATTCTCAGTTCCCGCAGACCTTTGAAGCCCCAACGATTTTATCAATACATTTTGCTTAAGTGGAACATGTCTTGGTTGTCTACATGGTGATGAATTCCTTTCCGAGAATCTGTCTTTGCGTTTACTGATGAAAAATTGAGAGCAAACAGAATGAGAATCTGTGATGTAAAAGTCTAGGTAATGAAGAAGAGGGCTTAATCCACGGTTTTCAAGCGGTACATCTGAATTTCAGAATAGTAGCGACAGTGGTGGTTAAGTAGTTGGACGATAGCCGTAAAAGCATTTCAGTATTTGGACGATAGGAATCATTCTACTTTTAAAAGTGGTTAAAAGTTTTATTTTTCCCAGGGGCATGTGTGTTATTTAAAAAAACAAAAAAATTTAAGAATACGCGCCAATTCCCACCCCTCCCCTAAGTTCACGTGGGAATCTTGCAACAATACAATGTTATCATTAAAATTTAGTGTTCTTGTTGACGGAAAATTACCAAAATTAGAAGTTTCATTCTATAAAAGAGTATATATAATATTACCTGATGAATAAGAATAATGATTTAGGAGATAAGGGAAAAAATACTTATGTAAGAGATAATCATCCATCATTTCAATGTTCTTTTTATATTAACGACATAAAGCACGCATCATTAACATTTAATCGATCATAAAAGTTATTTTCTTTTCGAAAAGGGAGGCGAAGACCTTCGACTGGAAGTATCGATGCCCGTTACCTCAGCACACGTTTTCCTTATTATTCATACAGAGGCTCCGTCCTCACCAATGTTACACATGGCAGCCTATATGAGCCACTTTCCCCCATATGCATTTCTGTGTGGAAAATGTGGTGGACTCATCGACTTCACGGTGAGAGTATCATCCCTTCATTCCGCTCTAATTACTCTCCTTTGAACTTTAAAGGTCACAATCGCGACTAAATGTTCCGGCCTCTTTTTTTTTATTTATTTATTTTTTTTTTTAATTTCTTTTTCTGTAATTAGCTTGTTTAATGTTTCAACCGGTAAGCTCTACAGTCTTTAGTATTAATACATTTGATATTAATATTATTCAAATGGAACAAGGGTAAACTCATGCAGACGGCCCCACGAAAATATCTTTTATTAATATAATTTGTCGACCATGCAATACAGAAATGGGTTTCTATAATACTTTGATCCCCGAGGGGCTGGAACTAAACACGGCGTCCCAAGGAGCTTTTGCCATGTTTAGTACTAGCACCTCGGGTAAATGACGTAAAGGTGGATAGAAACAAGACTAAAAAGTCAACATGCGAAAGTTGAGAAAAACAGGGAGAAGCGTAAGAAATAAACGCATGACATAAAATCAATACAAACTTCCACGCAACTGTGAACCTGAAGACTTGAGGCAACAACCAGCAAAGTCTTCGTGTTTGGGATCGATGGGGTATTACCCGAAAAACTAACTTTAAGAAAAAGACATTTTACATTAGGTATATAATTCAGTAAAATAGACCTTCCACTGTTTGCTATTTGCAGTTCAAAAACATTCTCATGGCATAGTGTATGAGGAGAAACGAGCAAACATAAGCAGAGTTTTAACTAAAGCTGTGTTTACAATGTGTAACCTTACGATTTTGTTCCAGTCTTAGAGTTAATTTGATTCTTTGAATGTGTGTTGTATAAGCATTTGCATATAGTTAGAAATTTAGCATAGTAATCGTAATATATTAGATAAATATAAAAACCTGCTTAATATATGATCTTTATTTCCTTATTGTGACATTTTCTATAAAAATTTAAAATGTCGAATTTTCTCTATTTAAAAACTATTGTTTTAATTACTTTCATGTTAAACTATAAATCATTCGTACAAGATGAAATAATGAATTGAACTTTACTGCTAGTTTAAGGCGTAAAATATTTTGCAAAAGCATTTTTGCCTTTTTATTTTTAGTAGGGTAATTTAATTTTAAAAAATTAAATTGTATAACTATGAAACTGTAGAACAAACATACGGGCAGATAAACAGACAGTCTATTCCAACAGAGAATCAACCACAAACGGGAAAAAAAGTGAAGGAAAGTTGAAATCAAATGCTAATGAGTCTGCCAAATTTCGTCCTGTGATCCCTAAAATACAAATGACATTGCTAATTAAACGAAGGGCCTTTTTGTTAAAACTCATTATGCTTTATCACCTAGCTCTCTCTCTCTCTCTCTCTCTCTCTCTCTCTCTCTCTCTCTCTCTCTCTCTCTCTCTCTCTCTCTAATTCAAGCCCTGAAAGCATTTCAATTATTTCTTTGCTTATAAATGGCATATTCCAGCCCATTTCTAAACTTTTCAATACTTTTGTCAACATTCCAAGACTGGACATGAGCCAGAATATTAGTCTCTTCATTTTCGAAACCGAGAGCATCGAATCTAAACAAAGATCCAGTAACTTTTTCCATCCTTAAGCTTCTAAGACACAGTTACGAACCTTTTAACTTTTCTTCTATCTTCTGTTACAAGTTTTTGTATAACGAATATATACTTCACTGTCTTACTTCCATCAACATTTTTTTTCTGTTTTATAATTCGAAAAACTTCGTTTTCACCTTTAGATATCACACTCATCTACTAAAACTGTCCTCGCTGTAGCTGAGTGCATAATTTCCTTGTGTGCCCTTTTACGTCACGGCGCTCTTCTGAAAATCTTTGTTGTACTTTTTTCCAAAAGTTAAGCTTGGCTAATTCGGCATCAAGGTTGTCTTATCGATGTCATCCGTACAGGCGTCAGTGTTCAACCACTCAGACATTTTTTGCTCTCCAACTTAAATGCCACTCACCCTTAATACTGCCTACCGCATTCTGTCTATTTCCATCTACTGTACATCTCTTTTGTTGTATAGGGTACATGCAACAAATATATTTCTTGAAAGATTATTAGTTACTAGAAAAAATTTTGAGGAACAGGTTTAATAATCACTCGTCACTTTATAGTGGTCGAACTTTTGCAAAAAGCTTATCTGATCTTTGTTCATTTGCTTGCTAAGGACTTACAGAAGACCACATTCGAGAGGCCCTAAGGACACTCGCTCAGTTTTGCCAAGTAAACTAATAAACACTGCCACTTACAAAACTGGAAAAAATCTACCAAAAGGCATCGTTATCTTTTCAATGTAACACGATTTCATGCAGAAAAGTTATAAATACTAAGATTATTCATATACGTGTGCATATACATGCATACATACCAGGTTGTGCTAATTTACTAATTTTGCTTGCATATTTTCTGCTGGGCCAAAAGATCTACTTACGCCAAGTATTAAAACGTCTGTCTGCATTATCCAACATAACTAATGCTCTCTTATTTATTGTGCCTCTTATTTTGCATGATTTGCTGTAGTTGGATCAAGCTCCTTCTGGGAAGACTTACCCAGCAAGAAAATCTAAAAGTTTATGTACGAATTCAGATAGAGAGAGAGAGAGAGAGAGAGAGAGAGAGAGAGAGAGAGAGAGAGAGAGAGAGAGAGAGAGAGAGGGGTGGGCGATTTTCTTTGAAATCAGTATTCGTTACTTGTACAGTAGATGCCTGGATCTAGCCCCTCACAAGCGTCCCTGTATTGACCCCAGTCATTTACGTGGACTGAAGAGGACTATCAATATCCCCTCCACAATACGAGACATAAAGCACAAGAGCCACTAAAGGAGAAATACGACCAACCGTGTCGAAAATCTCCCACTATATTTTACCAGAGTAGCGCGTGTTCTGCTTGAATTGCATTATCTCTGCCTTCTGCTTAACTTCTGTATGTTTTATATGTTCTTTTACAAAGTAGCTGCCAAAACGTTTGAGGAGTGATTCTTGATCATGCTTCATCGCAGTTAATTTTTATATCTTTAAAATTGGATATTCACGCAGACATTTCGTCGAATTTCCATTCCATTAATCAACACGCGAGGTTCTGGAAAGTTTCCTTTCCAAAGGTAAGTTTTGGGCTTCTCCCCGTATATTCGTTTCCCCAGAATCTCGTATCTTTTCCCCTTTTATTGGCTTGAGCATAACATTTGCTCTTATTGTTTCAGTTTTTACATAAAAGAGTTAATAATATGTAATAATAATAAAAGAAACTTTGGGTATCGCAGAACTTCCAGTCGTGCTGTCTCTCCAAGTACGGACATTTCCAGTATCCAAATTTTCAAAATCATGATAAAGAAAAGATTAAAGAATAAAACTGATCATCGTGGAACTTCCTTTATTGGTGCGATAATGTTCATTATTTTGTACTCATCATCACTTAAACCGGAAGAAAAGTTATATTTGCAGTGGTTAATACCTAGAATTCCAGCACCATAAATCTTTAAATTTTGATGTTCATAAGATACATTCATAGTGGGGACATACTGAAATGCATTAACATCCCACATGTAGTCATTCAAACACACACAGACGTATGTAATTGTAATTTCCACAATACCCTCTTAACTTTTCGGTTTCACACTTTTAGAATACGGTTGTTGCTACAAAGCCTAAAATCAAAATGAAAAGCTATGAAGGGAAATGTACACATGCACACACACACACACACACACACACACACACACACACACACACACACACACATATATATATATATATATATATATATATATATATATATATATATATATATATATATATATATATAATAAGGTGTGTGTGTGTGTGTATATGTAATGAGAATGCATACGTTTGCATTTTTACCAAGAATACTTCCACCAATAAAAGTGTGAAAGTGCGAAGCATAAATTGAACTAATTTGCCTAGCTCTTAACTGGCGAGGGGACCTCGGTACCTTCCAACGATTAAGACTTTGACTGATGAAATAAATCCATTAAGGAATCTCCCGATATATATTAACGCCCCCGGGAACCAGAATAAACACGAATCAGGCCATTACCTTAATGAGTTTAATTCGTCTCCTATGTTGCCACTCCTTGCATCAAGTGAGACGACTCTTTATTAAGATCTATGAGTTAAAAATCATATTTGCTGATGAATTAACGGCTGAGGCATTAAATTTGTAAACTTGCAAGTAAACGTTTGAGAAAGAGTTTCTAGTGCAGGCACAGCAATTTGATGTATGAATATATAAACATCCGAGTAGATAATCAAGTAATTTAATAAGCAAATGTATTATGGTTAGTATTACTTTTTAATCCTACACATATTTGACCTTTATGACCTAAGAGGCTTAAGTGTCCCAGATGAAAAATAATCTAATAACGTTGGTGCAAAGGATGTTACTTTAAATCAACCCCCAAAACAAATACGGCATAAAAAGTTTTAAATGGATTTAATTGTGTAAAGACTTTTAAAAAATTCAAAACGTTTGCATCAATATTCTGTCAGATCGTGGGCGAACTCTTGTGGATTCTGTCCTAAGATGTTGGTTTGATATGGTTCGGTAATCCTATGTAACTGAAGTTTGTTTATATGCCAATGTGAACCTGCAAGCACGCTCTAACTTTTTTCAAAATTTAGTTCATGTCAAACTAATTCCACCCTTTTTTATTATAGCCTACATGGCTCTCAGACTTTTATTTTTTTGAAAAATAAAATAGATCTCATACATTTTAAGATTTCTGTAAAAGAAAACTGTTGAGATGGCTTTTTGTCTGTCCATCCTTACTCTTTCTGTCCGCCCTCAGATCTTAAAATCTACCGAGTTTAGAGGGCTGCTGATTGCTGTGTTTATCATCCATCCTCCAGTCAGCAAACATTAGAAAATTGCAGCCCTCTAGTCTCAGTAGTTTTTATTTTGTTTAAGGTTAAATTTAGTCATGATCATTCGACTGGCAATGCAATAGGACAGGCTATCACTGGGCCCTAGCTGAAAGTTTCATTGGCCGAGGCTCATACAGCATTACGCGCTGTACAGAAAACTCGATTGCTCTGAAGAAACTTCGGCGAATTTTTTACTTATTTTATTTTCCTTTTCACGTTTATCTTAGCATAACTCTAAAATACAAAATCAAAAATTGTGAGCGGTACATCAAAAGAGGAAATGTACTTCATTGTAACTCTGTATATCATAAAACAAAGTGACCAGAATCTGGCATCAGCCCGTTCTTTTATCCTGCAGTGGGCAAGCAAGAGCAATCAAATGAATTTTCATCAAAATGTAATATGTTTGATATTTTGTTACATATATAACAGGCAGATAACAAGTCATATATATATAGTATATAAACGAATATATAATAACAAGTATATATACTGGTTATGGCTTCATATATATATATATGATTGTATTCATCTTGCTCGTATATATATATAATATACATATATATATATATTTTTTTTTATAATTTAGTATGAATATATATATTTGGGCCTTGTAAATATCAAAGAGTTATATATATCATTGATATATAGTAGTATATATTTTAATATAAAATATATATAATTATATTTATATATATATATATATATATATATATATATAATATATATATATATATATATATATATATATATATATAATATATATATATTATATATATATATATTGTATATAATATATATATATATATATATATATATATATATATATATATATATCCCGAATTTTATATATATATATATATATATATATATATATATATATATATATATATATATATATATATATATATATATATAAATTTAAACAGGTTCAACCATTACCCCTCTGTGTAATTAGCAGATAATGATAGGGTTTCATTTCATGGGAACGAATTCAGTCATTTTACCAACAACAAACGTACATGAAATCCAAATTTCGTGTTTTTTACCGCAATATAATACACCGCTTCGTAGAAAAATGTGGATGGATTCTTACTGTGAATGAGTATTTTACCTCTTATATTTTTTTCATAAACATTAAAACCGCCTTTTTCAACGACTAAAATCTTAATTTTTTTCTTCTTTATACTTCCCTTTCTTTTCTTCCTAATGCCCATAAACTCTTTTAATCAGTTACTTTTTTACTTCCAATCTTGACCCAATTCTCTCCAAGGATTTTCTATGGTCTGATCGTGCTCTGTCTCTCTTTTTTTTTTTTTTTTTTTTTTTATAATTCACGATCTCATCCAAAAATTCTAAAAGTAACCTATTTATCACTTCGAACCCCTCCGCCCTGCCGGCTTCCTCTTGTGGTACTCCAAGACCTCCCCATTTCCACAATCTGTATCCATCTGTCACAACACATACAAGGGATGAATTCCTTTCTTACGGTAATGACTAAAGTATCTCGCACTCGCTTTCAAAACAAACCCATTGTCTTTCCATTTCACTCCTCAGTGACATACCTGAGCATATTTCACATTTATATTGATTATTTCTTCCTCAAGACTTATATGGTGTAAAGACCAATGATGGTCGGGCAAGGGAGTCCGTCATTGCATGTAACCTGTTGGGTGATTGATTTACTCCTTATATTAAGTACTTATGTTAAAAAGTATCTGCAGCACCGCCCTTTCCTCGCCTCATGCTAGAGTACACTCCGATTATAAAAGAAGTACCCCTTCTAAGCATTATGATAAGGCGTGATCTTACTGCAGTGGGACTCTCAAAAAATATATGACGGACATATTTTCATGAAGAATCTCAATTTGATCTATTCAGGTGTACACTAAACAACCTGTTAATCATACATAAACTACAGCTGGTTCGAATATCAGTCTTTGGTTTCACTGATCGAGAACTATCAATATATAATCCAAATGCGTGCATGAGCAAACTCAATAGTTTGGGGGAACAATGGAATGTCCATTTAGTTCAGGAGCCCAGTGTCGTTTAATTCAAAAGTTGCACCCAAAAGGTTTGACTGCTTTAACCGACTGTATATGCAATAGGAATGACTCAGGGATTTCTTAAGCTTCGCATTCCCAGGGTTTGGGAGAAGGGACCCTTATAAGGGAACCATTAAATTCCTTATAATTCAACTTCCACGCCATTCACGAAACTATGTGTACATAGCAGAAACATATAATAAAGAGCAATAATGCAACTTCAGAAAAAAACCTCATCATCATTACCATTTAAGAATGGTAGTAATTATGGTAATTAATTCCTTATAATTCAAATTTCGCGTCCAAAATAATTTTTTACTTCATAGGTTTTGTATGCTTAGATGCTATCCAAAAACACAACTTAAGAACAAATCTGACCTGGCATTACCATTTAAGAAGGGTCAAAGGTCAAATATGAACCCTTAAAGCACTAAAAATCCAACATATTTGCCCATTGTTCATATTTAGTTTATAAGTTGTTCCTGTTGAACAGTCACTCAGAATGCAAATTAAGAAAAAAAATTCAATGGCACTACCATTTAGGAAGGGTATCAATAATAGTAATCATTCCTTAAGATTCAGATTTTGCGCCCAAAATATTTCTTTATTTCATAGCCTTTGTATTTTTTACGTACTATAAAAAAAAAAAAAAAAAAATCTGACCTGGCATTACCATCTAAGAAGGGTCAAAGGTCGAATATGAACCCTGAAAGTCCTCATAATTCAAAATATTTGCCCATCGTTCATGTTTAGTTTATAAGTTGTTCCTGTTGAACAGTCACTCAGAATGCAAATTAAGAACAAAAAATTCAATGGCACTACCATTTTAGAAGGGTATCAGTAATAGCAACCATTCCATATGATTAAAATTTTGCCCCCAAAATATTTCTTTATTTCATAGGCTTTGTGTTCTTAGGTACTATAAAAAAGAACATAACAAATCTGACCTGGCATTACCATCTAAGAAGGGTCAAAGATCAAATATGAACCCTGAAATTTCTCAAAATTTAAAAATATTCGCCTATCATACATATTTATTTTGTAAGTTGTTACTGTTGAATAATAATTTATAATACAAATTAAGAAAAAAATTCAATGATACTTCCATTTAAGAAGGGTATCAATATAGGCAACTCATTTGTTTACAACTAAAATTTGTGCCGAAAATAATTTAAATTTTTATATATATATATATATATATATATAATATAATTATATATATTTAGCTTAAATATATTAAATAATATATATATATATATATATAAATAAAAAAAAACTTGAGAACAAAATTAGACGTGGCATTACCATTTAAGAAGCAATGAGCACTTCACCATAGCAAATCATAATACTAACCTAGAGTTACGGTAATGTAACTATTAAATCATAGGCTGATCCTGCATTGATTTGATCTCGTGTAGTATAAATAAATCATTCTCTCTGTCATGCTTTCACTATAAATGGATCACTATTGATAATACTGTATATAATAAAGAATATTCACAAAAGTCTTAATCATCACCATCAACCTCCGACTCAGAATCACTCTGTTCCGATTCATCCTGTTCATCCATATCAAGGTCCTTCATTGTTCCAAAATCTCCATCTGTTTCAGTTTCATCACTGTTTAGTTCAGGGACATTTAACTTAGGGTGGAGAACTTCAAGTAGTTGGTCACCTTGGAACCATATGGTCCGGTATCTTGATTCTTCTATTTCCCATTCATCTTTCACTGACGGCGCCTTTTCCAGTATGGCATTGTGTGCAGTAGCCCACATTCGTGCCACAAATGATGCATGGTTTATGTGTTGAAGTAGCTCTCTTGAACATGGAGGAATGAACTTCAACTTGTCGAAGGGTCTGTCGTTTTCATGTCTTTCCATAAGTCCTCTGGATAATTTCAAACCTATGTGCATTGATATCTGGGTTCTTTTTGGCCCCATAAACTCTTTTATTGTGTTGGGTTGGGGCCGATTTGCTGCCAGCTCAGAAAGGGCAGCTTGTATCTTGTCATCAGACTTCACGATTCCAAGTGGTGTCTTTTTGCCTTTCCTGACAAACGCAGATGTGTAGTCGCACCCTGTGAGTGCGTGGAAGCAAGGTAGGGTAAGATGGGGATAATCCAAACTACCAGGAGATAAATATCCAACAAAAATCAGGTAACCGACTTTACTGAAAATTGGTGGTTGTACAGTAAACTTTAGTTAACGCCTATCTTCCTTAATTTTAATCATATTAGTTTGAGTTAATTAAAACCACTGGTAAGTGGTTTTAAAAAAGGGTACCACTTTGTCGAAGCCATTTCCCTAATAGGGGTCGTCCAAACGATGACTGGGGATTATCCAAACACCATCATAATCATTATTAAAATGGAAAGTGAGACTGAAAAAGTTGAGTCTGAAATAAAATATTTTAGGAAGAATGATTTAAGACTTTCATTAACCTTTTGGCTCAAAAATAGGCGTATATTCACCAACTTCAAGTGTCTTAATATGATACAAAAATTTTTCTGCTGAAAAATAAATAAGAACACAAGAACATATAAATAAAGTCTTTAATATAATTCTCTAATTATAAATGCTCATTAGAATAGAAGACATATTTGAAGGTGTACCCTTTTCAGATTAAACACTTCTTTGAAGTGTTACATAACGGACCTTGCAGTCTACCATCAGCAACGTGGTACCCTCAGCTCTCACTCGCTCGTATTCAGCATTCGTCCCACACATTCTCTCTCTCTCTCGGACTCCGCTTGCATATTTCCCCTGTCAGCAAACCTCTCTCTCTCTCTCTCGTTTTCCGAAGTTCACCCACAGAATTCTCTCTCTCAAACATCATCAAAATAAATGGATATTCTAAAGAAACGCAATCTTTCCTACAAAAATAGATTTATTATTCAACAAACCCAACAAGAAATGAATGAACAAAGAAAAGATTAAAATGCATAATAAATGAATTATCAAGTCAAAACTAAACTCTGAATTTAAAACACTTCTGATTAAAAAGTCTCACTATGACTAATAGCCTCTTTAATATCAAAACTCACACATACTCCCAAATCAATAATTAGTCATGTCAAAACCAGAAATACCACATGTTATTGCAGGGTCCACACTGTCCACAGACATCTGTCCACAACATCTGTCGAAAGAATTAAACATGATAGAAAACTCCCAAAAATATATGAAATGCAAAACACAATAATGGAAAGTGTAAAATGTTTAAAAAGATAGTTAAAAACGTTAAACAAAATAAATAAAATATAAAAGAAAGTATGAATATTCATATTAAATCTCCCACACCAGTTCAAAAGTTCATAATGATTAGAAAATCATGATAAAAATCACAAGTTCAATTTTCTCCCATAAAAACAGAGATTTCAAACTCTACCTTATCTGCCATTTCTAAGCCTGGAACACTCAAAAGCTACATCTGAGACAACTGCAGTTCTATCACGTTAATGAACGATCAAACTCACTTTTAGGGCAGATTTTGGCACATAATCTAGATCAAATTAACGCACGTACTCACGAATATACATAACACTTCGGAAGATCACCTGAATCAGAGCCAATATTGCAATATTGCTGAAGAATCAAACTATTTGCTGAACACAAAGATTTTGCGACTCGAGTCTCTCGACCTAGTTCCATCTGACTCCATAAATTCTTTCATCACATCTTAAACATTGAAGCTATGAAATGCATATATTGTCCTTTAAAAGTGCTATTTTCTGAAATAGAGCTCACCCCATAAAGAGCGTCTCGCTCTCTTAACGGCAAACTAAAACAAAAGCATATGTATAAAACATAACAAAATAGAGCTATGCTCAATTAGCAATGTCTACTGCACTGCAGCTTTAAGGACTGCTCTCATGACGCACTTCCAAAGTCACTGGGGTTGTGTTCTTAGAGCCTTTACATGTAATCTTACAAACACGAATAAGCTTTACTACCCCCACAACAAGAATTATCAGTAAAATAGCTATTAAGACAATTAAAATTGTCGGCATAATATATTCCTGATACTGGAACATCACGGAATCGTCAATGTCTTCCAACGGTGGAACAGTCATTGGCACCTTGGTTGTAGGTACCTCCACTACCAAATGCTCGTTATGCGTATGACGCATAATTATCTTCTCGGAACTGTTGAATACAGCACGGCTAAGTACAAGAAAGTCCGTTGACAGGATTCTGCAGGATGAATCAAACAGCTTGGATCCTCGAAGAACGAATGATCGTCGACTTGTTGCTCTGGCACATCATTGTAACTGCATACTCCTTGCAAAACACGGCAGGAAGAGTACTGGTGGACTCAATGTGGTAATCTCGCAGGAACTGTCTAAAGTCACATTCTGTCGGAGTCTGTCTATGAACTAATGATAATTCACAACCACCCACAGACACAACTCGCAACTGGAAAATACTACTGTCACACACACACTTCTCTCTAACTAAAGTACAACTCATCTTATAATCAACTCCCGAACCTTGATATTGATCTCCCAAAATGAACATGATCTCTAATCCATCCCATGTCACTACTGAGTCTCCCAAAAGCACTCGAAAAAGGTCTAATAACAAAAAAAGTTTCATGTTACTGAACCAAACAAAACTACCAATGCAAAAGTCAAACACTCACAATGTGAACTAATTCCAAGGTGTATCTCAGAATAATCACAGTCAACTCAACTCACTACTAAGCACAATAACTCTACGGAACTCACTCATAAAAAAATTCTATCCAAACACTAAAAAAATAATTGCTTTTAATCATATCCAAACACTAAAAGATATCTCGTAAAAAAGAATGAAAGTTCTACTCCGGTTAGCAAATATTTGGTTTCTTTCTTAATATTAAGCAACACCTGACTAACTCTCAACAAAATAGCAATTGACGTAATGGCAATCGCTCCCATGATCTTAACAACTACAATTACTCACAATACAGCTCCTTTATTTAAAAAAAAAACTGGAAAAAAAATCCAAATACTCAAATACGATCTCCCAACCCGAAAAAAAAAGATCAGACTTGTTCGGTCCGATATACTAAGTACCTCCCAAAAAAAAAATAATCTTAAACAACACAGATATTGCGTCAGATGATGAAATACATCATAACACAATAACACACTAACACACTAACACACGGGTCAAATCTCGTATGAAATTAGCCCATGTCTCAATTCCCAAAATCATTCGAAAACAAATGATTAAGAACTTCAACATCTAAAATGAACAAGAGACAAAAAAAAAAAAAAAATAAATATCATATATATACAAATATCAACCCATTTATCCCTCTAACTATATACAAATGTTCCATTACATCCCAACTTTCTTTAACTTCGAAATATGGGTCAATTTCGTCACTCCAGTATTTACATCTTTAACTACAAATCTATTCCCTCTTTTGATCTCTACAATCTCAAAAGGTCCGTGGAACTTCGGACTTAATTTATAATTCAGATCATTCCGAACATTCACTTTAACAAACACTCTATCACCCATCGAAAAAGCTACTCCCCTCGATTTCGCGTTACTTTTCTCTACCATTGCACGCGAACTAAGTTCAAGTTCTTTACTGATACGTGCAAATCTTTCTCTCGCTGTATTTATCAATGAAGTGACCGTAACATCACCCTGAACACACTCTGGTAACAAATCAAAAGGTCCTTTCAACTTGTATCCATACAAAGCTTCTGCTGGAGATATCTTAATTGTGTCATTCATCATAGTATTGATACTATATCGCACTTCATCCAAAGATCTGTCCCAATGTGTATCGGAACCTCCCACCGTCATGCGCAAAGCTTCGATTACTTTCCGATTCGCCCTCTCACACAACCCATTCGCTTCAGGTCTATACGGGATTATAGATACTTTCTTTATCCCCAACAAATTAGCAAGACCGTCTAAAGTCTTATTAATAAACTCCCTACCATTGTCTGTGATCAGACATTCTGGAACACCATATCGACAAATTATCCCCTTAAAAAACGCTATAGCAACTTCCTCAGCTGATTTGTATTTCAGTGGGAAAATCTCGACAAAACGAGTCAACTCATCAACAACTACTAATAAATGTCTATAACCATAAGCGGACTCTGAGAAGTTACCCAGAATATCCATATGCACTCTCTGAAACGGCCTATGTGGTATGGGATATGAACCCAAACGACACGACACTGTCGTCGCTGGCTTATTCGCATTGCAAATAGCGCACTTCTTCACAAAGGCTTCTACTGCGGAAAACATATTTTTCCAAAAGAACTTTGACCTGACGTTTTCATACGTCTTGTCTACACCCAAATGAGGAGAACCAAATTTACAATGTACAATGTCTAGAACTTGTGGTACTAGACTCTCTGGCACGATGATTTGTGTAATCTCACCCATGCTTCGAGTACTTCGCAAGTTATACTTAACTTTCCTCACCAATAAATTATTCTCCAACTCTAGACCAGAAAAAGGCAACTTATACCCTTTCTTCGGTGAAACTCCCTAAGAAATGCCTTAGCATCTGACAACAATTTATCTTCATCTTGCTTTTGTTCCAGCAAGCCTATGTCCCAAGTGACATTTTCACCCGTAATATAACACACTGCGTTACTCTCACTATCACGAATAACAATCTCTCCCGAGACTGCCGACTCACTATTTCTCCCCAAGTATGCACTGTAGGAACGTGTATGTCCTCTACATGCGATCTCTCAGAACTACTAATATCAGAGACATTAGACACCAAATATTTACTCTCTTCTCCCACACAGGATTCGGTGTGTATTTCCTCATCCTCGACCGGAAAATATCTGCTCAATGCATCTGCAACTACATTATGCTTACCTTCAATGTATTTGAGGTTTGCATCAAAATCTCTCAATGTTAGGAACCAACGTGCTCTCTTGGGCGACAAATTTGGCTTATTAAAAGCTCTAACAACGGTTGATGATCTGTAAAAATCTCAACTTTATTTCCCAACAACAACATCTTAAAATGAACAAGGCTAGAGACGACTGCGAAAGCCTCCTTGTCCACAACTGACATCAGCCTTTCGTTACTACCACGCGTTTTGAACTTTCTGCTATAAAAAGCAATTGGGTGTAATTTCCCCTCAAATTTCTGCATCAAACACGCACCTATACCTTCCTGACTCGCGTCAGTCACTAAGGTGAACGGTTGACTAAAATCTGGAAACTTCAAAACTGGTGGGTTCACCAAAGCGTTCTTAAGCTTCTCAAAAGCTAATTGTTGACTATCACCCCAAACAAACTTAACGTCTTCTCGTAACAAATCTGTCAATGGAGACGCTATTGTAGAAAAATTCCGCACAAAACGGCGAAAGAAACCCGACATACCTAGGAACGAACGAATCTGTTTCCTGGTTTTGGGAACTGGAAAATTCACAATGGCTTTAACTTTCTCATCATTCACTCTAACTCCTCTTTAGAGATAACATGTCCTAAATAGACAATTTTTCTCTTCAGAAACTCACATTTGGCCAATTTGACCTTTAACCCAGCGAACCGTAATCGCTTGAGGACTTCTTTTAACACCTTTAGATGTTCTTCAATTGTATCTGTGCATATGAGAATGTCATCCATGTACACAAACACCGACTTTCCTAACAAGCCATGAAGTACTGTGTTAACCAGTCTAGTAAATGTTATTGGGGACCCTTGTAATCCAAAAGGCATCCTATTAAACTCGTAATGTCCCTTTGGTACCGAAAATGCTGTATATTTACGGCTACTCTCACAAAGGGGAACTTGTAAAACCCTTGCATAAGATCTATAGATGAATATATATTCTTGCCACCGATCTCAACAAACAAATCAGGCAAACAAGCTACCGGATATCTATCTGGGCATGTTTTTTCATTCAATTTACGAAAATCTACACAAACTCTGATACTACCGTCTTTCTTAGGAACTGCAAGCAAAGGAAAATTAAACGGAGAATTGGACGGTCTGATAATGCCTTCCGACTCCCACTTCTGAACTTCTTTTTCTACTTCTTCTCTGATCTTAAAAGGAATTCGATATGCTGGAATATATATGGGATTTGTACCCTTTTCTAGGCGGATTGAATGTTCTAAAACATCTGTAACTCCTAATTTATCTCCCTTCAAAGCAATGATATCTAGATATTCTTTCAACACTTTCTCTACTTTATCTGAATATTCAGGATAATCAACTTTAGCCAAATGTTCATGTAGAACCTGACTTCGGAACTGTTGCTCCTCGTTAGGAAACATATTCCCGTCTCCACAAAAACTCACTAATTTATGCTCTTCATTAAACTCTTCAAAATCAATTACATAAGTACCCTTGTGATATTTTTTCACTGAGTCTTGATAGCTAACTAATTCTACTGAAGTCACGCCTGCGACTGAAATTTCATTCACTGACACCGTACTCACAACGTCTTTGAATTTCTCGGTTCCCTCAACAACGCACACTTGAGAAGGAAAATTTTTCTCTTTCAGCGACACTTTAACTAATGTAGGAACTCGCGGTTGCAATTCAATATCTTCCAACAAAAATCCTTTGAAAGATCTTTGCGGAATATCTTCACTCTCTAATGAATGTGTTACACATGTCTCAGACTGTGTCTTAGGTTTCTCACAAGTTTTTTTCCTGTGTATATATGGAACAAAACAACCTGACTCACCTATTGTAATCCCCTGAACTCCCGTAAGAATGTTGATGTTATGTCGCATACAAGAAGGGTGTCCTAGCAAAACCATTTCACCTAAGGCTAATCCTTCTATGACCAAAAATGATTCTACTATTGTCTTTCCACCGATACAAAGCGTAAGAAATGACGAACCTAAAATATTCAGTTTCCTCGCTTGTACATCACACACTGTCTCACTAGAAGGGACTAATTTGCACTCTGGAAACCTCGAGTGAAAAAGGTCAGCATTTACTAAGTTAACTGAGCTACCAGAATCAATGAAAATAGAAATTTCATTGCCATTAGAGAATCCACGTACAATCGGCCTAGGTTCTAGTGACTCTAAGACCTGATTAGTCATTATCCTGTGTCCGTTTTCGAACTTATCTTGTGAAAATTCTGCTGTTCCTTTGTGTATCTAGAACTTGCATCATGTGGAATTCTCCTGTCATATCTAGAAAAACCTCCCCGTGACTTCCTGAATAATCTCTATTCTTTGTGGCTGGGCAAAATCTCCATCCATGATCTGAAGATTTGCAAACTGAACAATATCTCACTCTGCAATTTGATTTACTATGGCCTATTTTATCACAATTAAAACAACGTATCGTTGTGACTGATCTCTCTGGAATTTTCTTCGATTCTACTCGTGCACATGTCTTCGCTGTTGCATCATTTCCCGAATGCGAGGGACTATCATTATTCTGTGGTTTGGAAACCGCAGCTGACATCTTTGCACCTCCCTGTACAAAACTACTGTCCAGTGTCGGGCATTTTGCTAGATTTTTGTTAATCTGTGCAAACAAAAGGATTCGTCTGTATCCTGATCAATTCTCTTATCAAAACTATCTACAATTACATCTGGGACCGACGTTAAAAGGCAAGCAAAGTGTAACAATCTTTCAAAATTATCTAAGGAGATATTATTTCCAGTTACCCATGGAGAGCCTGTTATAGATTTCTTTAACTCAACTACTGCATCAAATAAATTCGCACTGTATGTGACTAGTGAATCATTGCCCTTCTTTATTTTGAGAAACTCTCGCAAATTCCGAACTGCGCATTCACGTTGAACTCCGCCATAAGTAGCTCGTAGAAATTTCTGCAGTTCATTCCAAGTTTTACACCTTCTGAACCCGAAACTGCGTGCTCGTTTCCCAATATCTCCTTTATCTAAATCCAGAAATGATTTAGCCTCTGTTAAAGCTTCAGCGCCATTCGTAATTTTCTTGGAATTCAGATAATTGTTCACTGACTCAATGAAAGTTTCTATATTTTGGGTTGGCTTTCCATCAACTAACCCTTTAAAATTTGTAATTCCCCACAAATGTTCGTCACTTTATGCACCACAATTGATTGGGATGTGCTTGCTGCATCGTCCGGCATTTTGTGAGTAATCACACGCCCTGAGCGTAACAACATAAAAAAAGAAACCAAAAGAACACTAGAGAAAGGCAAAAGTTACCCCCTAAAAGAAGAATAGAAAACGGCGTTCTGCGCAACTTACGAGAATGGGGTACTTACCAATTTTGAAACAGAAAACGAAGTACCTATCTCTCAAACAGCTAACCTGTGACGTCACCCACAAAAAAACTCAGCAAAAAAACACCCAGCGCGATTTCTATTATTGTTGAATCATCACTTTGCGTAATTAACTCACAATCGCCACTATTCACACTTATTTGGGTATTTTGTTAACCCCAAAATTGCTCTAGAGATCATCCAGATCTATTTCACAACTCCCCACTCCCAGTACTCGAATAGAAACGGAAAAAAGAGGAAAGGTTCCCCGTTTTCACACGTAATCACGACCTACTCAGTCATTCAACACTGACCCGTAACCAGCTCTTAGGTGAAGTCGCCTAAAGACCTTGGGCATCAACGTTACCAATTAGTCTATTAGTAATCTCCTCTTTTCGCCATCATTAAAGACATTAAAATCATGCTGCCACCATTTAAAATCAAAGACACCCGCTGCCGCCATTTCATTCATCCCCCTGCTGCCACCTGCAAAATCTTCTTCTAGGACAGAATTAAAACAACACCATGTCTCGAAGGTACTATGCCAACGTGCTCACAATCTTTCTTTAGGGATTCATGAAACGGAGGCAAAAAAAATTAAAATGAAAAAAATTATCATTTTACTTTTCATCTATTTTTCTCCTCTTTCTCTCTCTCTCTCTCTCTCTCTCTCTCTCTCTCTCTCTCTCTCTCTCTCTCTCTCTCTCTCTCTCTCTCTGTATCACCAGGGTCTCTCTCTCTCTCATCGTTTTCCTGTTCACTGTCCACCTTTGAATCTCACTCATTCTCACCAAATCAATTAAATGGACCATTTAAAGAAACGCAATAGTTTCTACAAAAATAGGTTTATTATTCAAATAACCCAACAAGAAATGAATAAAACAAAGCAAAGATTAAAATGCATAATAAATGAAATATCGAGTTAGATAACTAAACTCTGAACTGCAAAACACTTCTGATTAAAGAAGTCTCACTATGGCTAATAGCCTGAAAAGGTGCCGAAATATCCAAACTCACACATACTCCCCAAATCAATAATTAGTCATGTCAAAACCAGTCTACCACATGTTATTTTCAAACAGTCCACACTGTCCAATTTACCGACATCTGTCCACAGACATCTGTCGGAAGAATTAAACATGATAGAAAACTCCCAAAAATATGAAATGCAAAACACAATAATGGAAAGTGTAAAATGCATAGCCAAGATATGGCAAAACGTAACATGACAAAATAATAATATAAAAAAGAGGTATGAATATTCATATTAAATCTCCCACACCAGTTCAAAAAACAAGTTCAATTTTTCTCCCATAAAAACAGAGATTTCAAAGTCTACCTTATCTGCCGATTTAAAGCCTGGATCCTCTCCAAAGCTACGTCTAGACAACTGCAGTTCTATCACGTTAATGAACGATCAAACTCACTTTTAGGGCAGATTTTGGCGTAATCTAGATCAAATTAACGTAACGTACTCAAGAAACCAAATATACATAACACTTCGGCAAGATCACCTGACCGAATATTGCTGAAATCAATCAAACTATTTGTTGAACACAAAGATTTTACCCTCTAAAGGGAACCTAGAAAATCTGACTCCATAAATTCACTTTCATCACATCTTAAAGCATTGAAAACAATGAAATGCATATATGTGTCCTTAATAAAATTGTAGCAGCCAATATTTTCTGAAATATATAACCAAAATATGCTCTATATATCACCATATATATAATATATATATATATATATATATGATATATATATATATAATATATATATAAATATAAAAAAAGTATATATATTATGTAAATATATTAATATATATATATATATATATAAGATTTATATATATAAATATATAATATATATATAAATATATATAATATTATAAAAAAACATACATCTATATGTATATAAATAAATATATATATATATATATAATATATATATATATATATATATATATAAATATATATATATATCTTATATATAATATACAAATTTAACATTATATATATACATCATCCTAACTCTGTTGAAAATAGTGACTTCAGGCACTTTTTGAATAAACCCTTTACAGTTATCTTGTGTCTAACTTCAGGAAAACGTGTGAAATGTTTGACCCTAGAACATCTGGACGTGCATCCTCTCTCATCAGCCCAAATCAATTTCTCTAAGAATAATCCAATCGCAAATTCAAAATGGGCATCAAAATATCCACTCAACTCTGGCACCTTTTACGTAAAATCCAAACGCCACATCTTTGGGAGAATGGAATTAATTAAATGGACTATTTAAAGAAACAAATCGTATGCAAAAAAAGGTTTATTAAAAAAAAAAACCAACAAGGCTGAATAAAAAAATGTTAAAATTAAGTTAATAAAATATAATTATCGAGTGAGATAACAAAATTGTAAACTGCAAAATACCTTCTGATCACTATTCAGATCATCTCATTAGTGGTTTTCATATGAACAGTTATTACCCAAAATCACACATCCTCCCAAATCAACAACTTTCAAACGTCATTATCAAATGACCTGGCCTGAGTCTTCCCCATTATTTTATGGTAACTAATGAATGATTCTGACGTGAAATTATTAAACAAAAACTCTTATATAATTTGTTTATTTTACAAGTCCAAAAACATTGTTTCGAAAATTTTATTAAATCATGAAAAACAATGAAAAAATAGCATAATAAGTTACAATAATGGAAAAAAAACTGATGATTAACAGCTCTCCTAGATATGGCAAACGATAACTTATTTTAACAAAATATATTATATAAAATATATGAATATCCATATTAAATTATCCAATCCAGTTCATAAGTTCATAATGATTAGAAAATCATAAAATCTGTAACCATAAATAAAATTCCAGATTTAACTCTTCATCATCATCCGGATTTGAATTTCTGCTTCACTTTCAAAGCCTGGATTTGAAAGTTATGAAAGTCTGGAGCAACTGCAGTTCCGACGTTAATGAACGATCATACTATTTAAGTGTACAATCTTGTATAATAGATCAAAATATAACGCACAATATGATATATATAGATCATTTAATCGGGCGCTCACCTGATATCATTTTGATAAAATTGAATTTCAAATTGATTTTCTTGAGGATCCAAAACGTTGATGTTTCAGCAATCTTGCATCAATACCAAAATGAATAAAAAATAAACATACACTCATTACAGAACTAAAATTTGAAAAACTATATATTTTCCAAGGACTTTAAAGTGATATGATATATATATATATATATATATATATATATATATCATATATATAATATATATCTATATATCATATATATATATATATATATATATATATATATATATATATATATATATATATATATATATATATATATATATATATAATATATATCACTATATATATATATATATATATATATATATATATATATATATATATATATATATATATATATATATATATAATATTATATATATATATATATTATATATATATATATATATATATATATATATATATATATATATATATATATATATATATATATATATATATATATATATATATATATATATATATATATATATATATATATATATATATATATATATATATATATATATATATATATATATATATATATATATATATATATATATATATATATATATATATATATATATATATATATATATATATATATATATATATATATATATATAATGAAAGAACAGAATTAACACTTTTTTGAAAGTGTACGTAACGTGATCTAACGATCTTTAATCATGAAAAAGGCGTATGAACGTTCGCTCACGATAACACACTTACATCTTTTTTCTCTCCTCTCTCTCTCTCTCTCTCTCTCTCTCTCTCTCTCTCTCTCTCTCTCTCTCTCTCTCTCTCTCATCATCGTCTTTCTCATCGTTTTCCGAAGTTCACCCACCCGAATCTCACTCATTCTCACCAAATCAATTAAATGGACCATTTAAAGAAACGCAATAGTTTCTACAAAAATAGGTTTATTATTCAAATAACCCAACAAGAAATGAATAAAACAAAGCAAAGATTAAAATGCATAATAAATGAATTATCGAGTTAGATAACTAAACTCTGAACTGCAAAACACTTCTGATTAAAGAAGTCTCACTATGGCTAATAGCCTGAAAATATCCAAACTCACACATACTCCCAAATCAATAATTAGTCATGTCAAAAAAACAGTCTACCACATGTTATTCGAACCAGTCCACACTGTCCACCGACATCTGTCCACAGACATCTGTCGGAAGAATTAAACATGATAGAAAACTCCCAAAAATATATGAAATGCAAAACACAATAATGGAAAGTGTAAAATGCATAGCCAAGATATGGCAAACGTAACATAACAAAATAATAATATAAAAGAGGTATGAATATTCATATTAAATCTCCCACACCAGTTCAAAAGTTCATAATGATTAGAAAATCATGGTAAAAATCACAAGTTCAATTTTCTCCCATAAAAACAGAGATTTCAAACTCTACCTTATCTGCCGATTTTCAAAGCCTGGATCCTCTCCAAAGCTACGTCTGAACAACTGCAGTTCTATCACGTTAATGAACGATCAAACTCACTTTTAGGGCAGATTTTGGCATAATCTAGATCAAATTAACGCACGTACTCACGAATATACATAACACTTCGGAAGATCACCTGACTGGCAATATTGCTGAGGAATCAAACTATTTGCTGAACACAAAGATTTTACCTCGAGTCTCTCGACCTAGTTCCATCTGACTCCAAAAATTCTTTCATCACATCTTAAAGCATTGAAGCTATGAAATGCATATATGTGTCCTTTAAAATTGTAGCAGCCATATTTTCTGAAATAGAGCTCAGCCACCACATAAGAGCGTCTCGCTCTCCTTAACGGCAAACTAAAACAAAAGCATATGTATAAAACATAACAAAATAGAGCTATGCTCAATTAGCAATGTCTACTGCACTGCAGCTTTAAGGACTGCTCTCATGACGCACTTCCAAAGTCACTGGGGTTGAGTTCTTAGAGCCTTTACATGTAATCTTACAAACACGAATAAGCTTTACTACTCCCACAACAAGAATTATCAGTAAAATAGCTATTAAGACAATTAAAATTGTCGGCATAATATATTCCTGATACTGGAACATCACGGAATCGTCAATGTCTTCCAACGGTGGAACCGTCATTGGCATCTTGGTTGTAGGTACCTCCACTACCAAATGCTCGTTATGCGTATGACGCATAATTATCTTCTCGGAACTGTTGAATACAGCACGGCTAAGTACGAGAAATTCCGTAGACAGGATTCTGCAGGATGAATCAAATCGTTTGGATCCTCGAAGGACGAATGTCGTCGACTTGTTGTTCCGGCACATCATTGTAACTGCATACTCCTTGCAAAAACACAGCAGGAAGAGTACTGGTGGACTCAATGTGGTAATCTCGCAGGAACTGTCTAAAGTCACATTCTGTCGGAGTCTGTCCATGAACTAATGATAATTCACAACCACCCACAGACACAACTCGCAACTGGAAAATACTACTGTCACACACACACTTCTCTCTAACTAAAGTACAACTTGTCTTATAATCAACTCCCGAACCTTGATATTGATCTCCCAAAATGAACATGGTCTCTAATCTATCCCATGTCACTACTGAGTCTCCCAAAAACACTCGAAAAAGGTCTAATAACAAAAAAGGTTTCATGTTACTGAACCAAACAAAACTACTAATGCAAAAGTCAAACACTCACAATGTGAACTAATTCCAAGTTTGTATCTCAGAATAATCACAGTCAACTCACTACTAAAGCACAAACAACTCTACGGAACTCACTCATAAAAAAAAAATCTATCCAACAGAAAAAAAATACTCGAGAATCTATCCAAACACTAAAAGGTATCATATCTCGTAAAAGACATGAAAGTTCTACTCCGGTTAGCAAATATTTCGCAACACCTGACTAACTCTCAACAAAATAGCAATTGACGTAATGGCAATCGCTCCCATGATCTTAACAACTACAATTACTCACAATACAGCTCCCTTCATTTAAAAAAAAAAAACTGAAAAAAAATCCAAATACTCAAACACGATCTCCCAACCCGAAAAAAAATATCAGACTTGTTCGGTCCGATATACTAAGTACCTCCCCCCAAAAAAAAAATCCTAAACAACACACATATTGCGTCAGATGATGAAAACACATACATCATAACACAATAACACACTAACACACTAACACACGGTCAAATCTCGTATGAAATTAGCCCATGTCTCAATTCCTAAAATCATTCGAAAACAAATGATTAAGAACTTCAACATCCAAAATGAACAAGAGACAAAAAAAAAAAAAAAATATCATATATATACAAACATCAACCCATTTATCCTCTAACTAACTATATACAAACAAATGTTCCATTACATCCCAACTTTCTTTAACTTCGAAATATGGGTCAATTTCGTCACTCCAGTGTTTACATCTTTAACTACAAATCTATTCCCTCTTTTGATCTCTACAATCTCAAAAGGTCCGTGGAACTTCGGACTTAATTTATAATTCAGATCATTCCGAACATTCACTTTAACAAACACTCTATCACCCATCGAAAAAGCTACTCCCCTCGATTTCGCGTTACTTTTCTCTACCATTGCACGCGAACTAAGTTCAAGTTCTTTACTGATACGTGCAAATCTTTCTCTCGCTGTATTTATCAATGAAGTGACCGTAACATCACCCTGAACTCACTCTGGTAACAAATCAAAAGGTCCTTTCAACTTGTATCCATACAAAGCTTCTGCTGGAGATATCTTAATTGTGTCATTCATCATAGTATTGATACTATATCGCACTTCATCCAAAGATCTGTCCCAATGTGTATCGGAACCTCCCACCGTCATGCGCAAAGCTTCGATTACTTTCCGATTCGCCCTCTCACACAACCCATTTGCTTCAGGTCTATACGGGATTATAGATACTTTCTTTATCCCCAACAAATTAGCAAGACCGTCTAAAGTCTTATTAATAAACTCCCTACCATTGTCTGTGATCAGACATTCAGGAACACCATATCGACAAATTATCCCCTTAAAAAACGCTATAGCAACTTCCTCAGCTGATTTGTATTTCAGTGGGAAAATCTCGACAAAGCGAGTCAACTCATCAACAACTACTAATAAATGTCTATAACCATAAGCGGACTCTGAGAAGTTACCCAGAATATCCATATGCACTCTCTGAAACGGCCTATGTGGTATGGGATATGAACCCAAACGACACGACACTGTCGTCGCTGGCTTATTCGCATTGCAAATAGCGCACTTCTTCACAAAGGCTTCTACTGCGGAAAACATATTTTTCCAAAAGAACTTTGACCTGACGTTTTCATACGTCTTGTCTACACCCAAATGAGGAGAACCAAATTTACAATGTACAATGTCTAGAACTTGTGGTACTAGACTCTCTGGCACGATGATTTGTGTAATCTCACCCATGCTTCGAGTACTTCGCAAGTTATACTTAACTTTTCTCACCAATAAATTATTCTCCAACTCTAGACCAGAAAAAGGCAACTTATACCCTTTCTTCGGTGAAACTCCCTAAGAAATGCCTTAGCATCTGACAACAATTTATCTTCATCTTGCTTTTGTTCCAGCAAGCCTATGTCCCAAGTGACATTTTCACCCGTAATATAACACACTGCGTTACTCTCACTATCACGAATAACAATCTCTCCCGAGACTGCCGACTCACTATTTCTCCCCAAAGTATGCACTGTAGGAACGTGTATGTCCTCTACATGCGATCTCTCAGAACTACTAATATCAGAGACATTAGACACCAAATATTTACTCTCTTCTCCCACACAGGATTCGGTGTGTATTTCCTCATCCTCGACCGGAAAATATCTGCTCAATGCATCTGCAACTACATTATGCTTACCTTCAATGTATTTGAGGTTTGCATCAAAATCTCTCAATGTTAGGAACCAACGTGCTCTCTTGGGCGACAAATTTGGCTTATTAAAAGCTCTAACAACGGTTGATGATCTGTAAAAATCTCAACTTTATTTCCCAACAACAACATCTTAAAATGAACAAGGCTAGAGACGACTGCGAAAGCCTCCTTGTCCACAACTGACATCAGCCTTTCGTTACTACCACGTGTTTTGAACTTTCTGCTATAAAAGCAATTGGGTGTAATTTCCCAAATTTCTGCATCAAACACGCACCTATACCTTCCTGACTCGCGTCAGTCACTAAGGTGAACGGTTGACTAAAATCTGAAACTTCAAAACTGGTGGGTTCACCAAAGCGTTCTTAAGCTTCTCAAAAGCTAATTGTTGACTATCACCCCAAACAAACTTAACGTCTTCTCGTAACAAATCTGTCAATGGAGACGCTATTGTAGAAAAATTCCGCACAAAACGGCGAAAAGAAACCCGACATACCTAGGAACGAACGAATCTGTTTCCTGGTTTTGGGAACTGGAAAATTCACAATGGCTTTAACTTTCTCATCATTCACTCTAACTCCCTCTTTAGAGATAACATGTCCTAAATAGACAATTTTTCTCTTCAGAAACTCACATTTGGCCAATTTGACCTTTAACCCAGCGAACCGTAATCGCTTGAGGACTTCTTTAACACCTTTAGATGTTCTTCAATTGTATCTGTGCATATGAGAATATCATCCATGTACACAAACACCGACTTTCCTAACAAGCCATGAAGTACTGTGTTAACCAGTCTAGTAAATGTTATTGGGGACCCTTGTAATCCAAAAGGCATCCTATTAAACTCGTAATGTCCCTTTGGTACCGAAAATGCTGTATATTTACGGCTACTCTCACAAAGGGGAACTTGTAAAAACCCTTGCATAAGATCTATAGATGAATATATATTCTTGCCACCGATCTCAACAAACAAATCAGGCAAACAAGCTACCGGATATCTATCTGGGCATGTTTTTTCATTCAATTTACGAAAATCTACACAAACTCTGATACTACCGTCTTTCTTAGGAACTGCAAGCAAAGGAAAATTAAACGGAGAATTGGACGGTCTGATAATGCCTTCCGACTCCCACTTCTGAACTTCTTTTTCTACTTCTTCTCTGATCTTAAAAGGAATTCGATATGCTGGAATATATATGGGATTTGTACCCTTTTCTAGGCGGATTGAATGTTCTAAAACATCTGTAACTCCTAATTTATCTCCCTTCAAAGCAATGATATCTAGATATTCTTTCAACACTTTCTCTACTTTATCTGAATATTCAGGATAATCAACTTTAGCCAAATGTTCATGTAGAACCTGACTTCGGAACTGTTGCTCCTCGTTAGGAAACATATTCCCGTCTCCACAAAAACTCACTAATTTATGCTCTTCATTAAACTCTTCAAAATCAATTACATAAGTACCCTTGTGATATTTTTTCACTGAGTCTTGATAGCTAACTAATTCTACTGAAGTCACGCCTGCGACTGAAATTTCATTCACTGACACCGTACTCACAACGTCTTTGAATTTCTCGGTTCCCTCAACAACGCACACTTGAGAAGGAAAATTTTTCTCTTTCAGCGACACTTTAACTAATGTAGGAACTCGCGGTTGCAATTCAATATCTTCCAACAAAAATCCTTTGAAAGATCTTTGCGGAATATCTTCACTCTCTAATGAATGTGTTACACATGTCTCAGACTGTGTCTTAGGTTTCTCACAAGTTTTTTTCCTGTGTATATATGGAACAAAACAACCTGACTCACCTATTGTAATCCCCTGAACTCCCGTAAGAATGTTGATGTTATGTCGCATACAAGAAGGGTGTCCTAGCAAAACCATTTCACCTAAGGCTAATCCTTCTATGACCAAAAATGATTCTACTATTGTCTTTCCACCGATACAAAGCGTAAGAAATGACGAACCTAAAATATTCAGTTTCCTCGCTTGTACATCACACACTGTCTCACTAGAAGGGACTAATTTGCACTCTGGAAACCTCGAGTGAAAAAGGTCAGCATTTACTAAGTTAACTGAGCTACCAGAATCAATGAAAATAGAAATTTCATTGCCATTAGAGAATCCACGTACAATCGGCCTAGGTTCTAGTGACTCTAAGACCTGATTAGTCATTATCCTGTGTCCGTTTTCGAACTTATCTTGTGAAAATTCTGCTGTTCCTTTGTGTATCTAGAACTTGCATCATGTGGAATTCTCCTGTCATATCTAGAAAAACCTCCCCGTGACTTCCCTGAATAATCTCTATTCTTTGTGGCTGGGCAAAATCTCCATCCATGATCTGAAGATTTGCAAACTGAACAATATCTCACTCTGCAATTTGATTTACTATGGCCTATTTTATCACAATTAAAACAACGTATCGTTGTGACTGATCTCTCTGGAATTTTCTTCGATTCTACTCGTGCACATGTCTTCGCTGTTGCATCATTTCCCGAATGCGAGCGACTATCATTATTCTGTGGTTTGGAAACCGCAGCTGACATCTTTGCACCTCCCTGTACAAAACTACTGTCCAGTGTCGGGCATTTTGCTAGATTTTTGTTAATCTGTGCAAACAAAAAGGATTCGTCTGTATCCTGATCAATTCTCTTATCAAAACTATCTACAATTACATCTGGGACCGACGTTAAAAGGCAAGCAAAGTGTAACAATCTTTCAAAATTATCTAAGGAGATATTATTTCCAGTTACCCATGGAGAGCCTATTATAGATTTCTTTAACTCAACTACTGCATCAAATAAATTCGCACTGTATGTGACTAGTGAATCATTGCCCTTCTTTATTTTGAGAAACTCTCGCAAATTCCGAACTGCGCATTCACGTTGAACTCCGCCATAAGTAGCTCGTAGAAATTTCTGCAGTTCATTCCAAGTTTTACACCTTCTGAACCCGAAACTGCGTGCTCGTTTCCCAATATCTCCTTTATCTAAATCCAGAAATGATTTAGCCTCTGTTAAAGCTTCAGCGCCATTCGTAATTTTCTTGGAATTCAGATAATTGTTCACTGACTCAATGAAAGTTTCTATATTTTGGGTTGGCTTCCCATCAACTAACCCTTTAAAATTTGTAATTCCCCACAAATGTTCGTCACTTTATGCACCACAATTGATTGGGATGTGCTTGCTGCATCGTCCGGCATTTTGTGAGTAATCACACGCCCTGAGCGTAACAACATAAAAAGAAACCAAAAGAACACTAGAGAAAGGCAAAAGTTACCCCCTCTAAAAGAAGAATAGAAAACGGCGTTCTGCGCAACTTACGAGAATGGGGTACTTACCAATTTTGAAACAGAAAACGAAGTACCTATCTCTCAACTTGCTAACCTGTGAGCCTCACCGTCACCACGACGAAGACAAAAAAAAACACCAGCGCGATTCTTGTTGAATCATCACTTTGCGTAATTAACTCACAATCGCCACTATTCACACTTATTTGGGTATTTTGTTAACCCCAAAATTGCTCTAGAGATCATCCAGATCTATTTCACAACTCCCCACTCCCAGTACTCGAATAGAAACGGAAAAAAAAGAAAAGTTCCCCGTATTTCACACGTAATCACGACCCACTCAGTCATTCAACACTGACCGAGGGTCGCCACTCTTAGGTGAAGTCGCCCATGCCTTGGGCATCAACGTTACCAATTAGTCTATTAGTAATCTCCCTCTTTCGCCATCATTAAAGACATTAAAATCATGCTGCCACCATTTAAAATCAAAAGACACCCGCTGCCACCATTTAAATCATGATTCATTTAATTAATTTAAGTCTGTAACGAGGACAGAATTAACACTTTTTGAAAGTGTACGTAACGTGCTCTAACGATCTTTATTCAGAAAAAGGAGGCGTATGAACGTTCGCTCACGATAACACTTACATCTATTTTTCTCCTCTTTCTCTCTCTCTCTCTCTCTCTCTCTCTCTCTCTCTCTCTCTCTCTCTCTCTCTCTCTCTCTCTCTCTCTCTCTCTCTCTCTCTCATCGTTTTCCGAAGTTCACCCACCCGAATCTCACTCATTCTCACCAAATCAATTAAATGGACCATTTAAAGAAACGCAATAGTTTCTACAAAAATAGGTTTATTATTCAAATAACCCAACAAGAAATGAATAAAACAAAGCAAAGATTAAAATGCATAATAAATGAATTATCGAGTTAGATAACTAAACTCTGAACTGCAAAACACTTCTGATTAAAGAAGTCTCACTATGGCTAATAGCCTGAAAATATCCAAACTCACACATACTCCCCAAATCAATAATTAGTCATGTCAAAAACAGTCTACCACATGTTATTCGAACCAGTCCACACTGTCCACAACATCTGTCCACAGACATCTGTCGGAAGAATTAAACATGATAGAAAACTCCCAAAAATATATGAAATGCAAAACACAATAATGGAAAGTGTAAAATGCATAGCCAAGATATGGCAAACGTAACATGACAAAATAATAATATAAAAGAGGTATGAATATTCATATTAAATCTCCCACACCAGTTCAAAAGTTCATAATGATTAGAAAATCATGGTAAAAATCACAAGTTCAATTTTCTCCCATAAAAACAGAGATTTCAAACTCTACCTTATCTGCCGATTTAAAAGCCTGGATCCTCTCCAAAGCTACGTCTAGACAACTGCAGTTCTATCACGTTAATGAACGATCAAACTCACTTTTAGGGCAGATTTTGGCATAATCTAGATCAAATTAACGCACGTACTCACGAATATACATAACACTTCGGAAGATCACCTGACCGGCAATATTGCTGAGGAATCAAACTGATTTGTTGAACACAAAGATTTTACATCGAGTCTCTCGACCTAGTTCCATCTGACTCCAAAAATTCTTTCATCACATCTTAAAGCATTGAAGCTATGAAATGCATATATGTGTCCTTTAAAATTGTAGCAGCCATATTTTCTGAAATATATATATATATATATATATAAATATATATATATATATATATATATATATATATATATATATATATATATATTTATATATATATATATATATATATATTACATATATGACTATATATACATATATGCATATATATATATATATTTGAATAAAAATATATATATATATAATAAATATGATAATTTCCGTATCTATATGTGAAATTTATATTTACATAACAAATATTTTCCAGATATTTGAATATATAATATGATTATAATATATATATAATATATTTTATAATATGAATAATATATATATAAATATATCCATATATGATTATATATATATATATATATATATCATTTATTTACATCATATTTATATAATGTATATTATATATATATATAAATAGATATATCATATATTATATATAAATATATATACCTATATATATATATATAAATATATTTACTATATATATATATATAAATATATATATAGGAAACTATAATGCATATATATATATACTTTAAAAGTTCATATTAAATTCATAAGGACTAGATTAACATAAGATGTCCAACATATATATATATATTTATATGGGAAGATAAATTAAATAGACTATCAGAAATAACATGAAAATGTGAGCTGTTTAATAAATATATTCCTGTCTGAGTTTCAGAAAATGATCCTTTATTTTCAATGAGATAAAACGCTGTTTTATCGTCTTTCCAACTTTATGAGTAATGGTTTAACCTTGAAGTCAAACACTAGATTTTTAGTTAACTTAAAATGGCACCATTGCTTTCATTTAAACTGAAGAATTTTTAATAATTATTAAGCCATTGCAAAATTCATTTCTAAAATCATCACCAAATTTTTAGACAGGATGTACAAGGTTAATCTTATTTTTTCTAAAGAACAAAAGTAGTTAGACCATGGATCTTCCTCAGGGATATCGTTGTGTTTAGCAGTTTTTGCAAACTCTGTTTCAACAATGTATCTCTGATCCATTATCAAGAGGTCTCTCATTTAACAAATGGCTTTCACAAAGTCATTTGAACAAAGAGAAGGGTTAAAGGTTTTAGATGCATTTTCATCGCGTTATTACAGGCAGAATTTCTATTGCTTAAAATAACTTCTTAAAATAAACAATTTAAATGAATTTTTAAATTCTTTTTCTGTTACACACTGCATTTGGAATAAAAACAGATTTTAGCTTCAGTTCCATATTTTATTTATTTTTTTATTGTTGGCAAATGGCTTTCAATGAATATTAATCTTTTCAAGATATTTATAAATTGTTTTGGTACTCAGCATAATAAGAGAATTCGTAATATCTGTGTTGAGCTGTTGTTAATGATTTCTTATTATATACTTTTTTTAAGATATAAATAAACATGATCGGAAACTTATTAGAAGATTAAATATCAATAGATAAGGGATTGTTAATTACCATTTTCAGCAATTAAATAGTATAGAAAGACAGTGTATTATGCTCTGAATATATAACTTTTTACTAATAATCATGTCTCGTTAAATTATCATCATTTTGTATTCTGGGAAAAAAGTGAGAAAATGAAACATCCATCACAACTTGCTAGTTAAGCGATAACGTACATTTAGAGGCCATTTCATCTCAACAATTTTGAGCCTGAATGACAAACAGTGCCATAAAATTTTTCATGTGTCGTCAAAGAAATGATGATGGACCCCATATAATGTAATTATATATATCCCTCTGTAAATATGCTGAATGCATCTATTCTAATAAGAGGAACTCAGATTCTCTGGATCCTGTTTACAATGGTCAGTAAACCTTGAAACCCCTTTTCCGCCTCATGCACTCAGCTCCACGTTAAACCAACTGGAGCAGTGAAAGAAGACTCCTGCTGTCGCATTTTGCTTGAGATTCCTCAATTCTTTTCCAAGTTAATTTCATCCGGAAGCAAATTGATGATGGTATATAGTTTCAACCATCTTTATACTTGTTTAATAATCTCATTGTCTCTAGAAATAACAAATTTTAGGAAAAACTTTGATGGATCCCAGGATAATAATTTTTTCTATCTATGACAAATAGTCAAATGAAAAACTGATCAAGGTTTGAGACAGATCAACATTTATATTTTTCTGTTAGTTTCAATTGATATCACCTTACGATATTTAAAATAGATTTCCTTTACCGCAGGTTTGCTCATTTCCCCGATTGTGTCTCCTCTGACCCTATATAATGGCGCAATAGATCTCAACAAGTATTTCAGTTTATTGCATTAATTAGCTCATAGGGCTATCAGCTGCAGATAAGCATGCCCTCTGGGGGCTTCCTAGATGTTCGAACTGAATCTGTCGATATGGATATTCACTTTTACAATTTAACTTTTCATCTGCCTGCCTTATTTTTCATAATAGGAGCACGGAAAGCTCAAATCTCGTGTTACAGAACATTTTGTTACTTTTTTTTGATGTGGATGAGTTTTGAAACCATCTCTGCAATAGATGCCATTTGTCTTGACCTCTGTTATCATGAAAAAAGAAACAACGCAATGAAATTATTAAGGAAGATAACTCTTTATAAACTTGTTCCAAGGAAATTAATGTAAGATTTCAGGGAAATAGAAATAGATCATTATTTTGGAAAATTGTTGATTGCACTGAAAATGAGGGTAACGATTGGAAAGGTGCTTTCAAAAGGACTTTTTTTTATTTAACGTCAGTTATTATTAAGATATGGAACCTAGTGTGAATAAATGAATAAATGTCGAAAATGGATGTAAAGAAAGAGAGTTTGTTGTAGTTGATAATGAATTATTACCCTGTGTATGACGTTCAAGAGATTCTGAATTAAATGCCAGGGAATATTATAAATCTCTCCACAACCAAGAATCACCAGGTGTTAATAGAAATGCTTGGGATATGATATTTCCTATTCCTATTAAGTAGATGGTTATTGAATTGTGTAAAACATCTTAGCCTTTTTAATCCACAATTCCATAGAATATTAAAATTTTTTCCCAGTAACGAAAAAAAATGAACTATCATTTTATGACGTTGTCCTTCCAGTTCAAAATCCGATGGATATTCTGGAATTCACTATTCTAATATTTTATTGCACCTGTAGCATATTTTTGTGTCAGCACTAAACGAATTTTATAAAATGTATAAAAATTGAGTTTATAGTATTAACACTATCTTGAATTAATTAGCACATTCTTGTGAAAAAATTTCAAAAATTATTGTGGTTTATTTCATAACCTTGCAGCCATAGAACTCCAAGTATTTATAAAAATTTTAACATTTTATTTCGCAAGACTGATTTTCTTTTCATTATACAAAGGAGTACAACCACACCAATGACTGTAATATACAACCTGCAGACACACCCTGTACATACGATGCAAACTTGTCGTTGCCTTTTATTATTCACGATATCCACTGTGTCATGAGCGGAAGAGGAGTGGGAACATATGACTGCCATTCATCTTCAATAGATAATGATTGTATTGATTTTGTTGGCACATGGTTCTTTGATAAAATGAATTAACACCTTGCATAATTCATGCGTTTTGCTAATCAGTTTTATCCCTTTAAAACTTTTATATGCTTTGCTATATCATAGATCATTAATCATATATGTTATATCTGTTAGGCAGTAGTTCAAAAAGCTTAATTTCAAAAATATTGTTTGGCACTTTCCTGAATGTAGCTATGAAATTTATTTCAGATTTATCATTTTCAAGATATTGTCCCAGGCATAACAACCTTGGCAATATCATATATAAAATCATCACCATAATAATCATTACCATAATATTATTATTATTATTATTTATTATTATTATTATTATCATTATTATTATTATTATTATTATTTATTATTATTATATAATTATTATTATTACAGTCAAATTTAATAGTAGTAGTAGTAGTATTAGTAGTAGTAGAATGCATTTAATTTGCATAACACTTTGTTTCTATGAATTGCAAAGATAGCAAGA
>NC_089752.1:75218111-75223111 GCF_040412425.1 Macrobrachium rosenbergii | reverse complement strand
TGAATAAACTCCAAAATGTCTTGAAGAAATGAGAATTGAACAAATTTGAAAATGGTGACTGCAAAGTGACCAAGTGATTCTTTATGAACAAACTGGGAAACGTTATTTGAAACTTAATAAAGATTTTGCCTGGTTTTTGTATTTAAATCATTGAAGGTTGCCATTCTAATTAGAATTCTTTTAAATTTACAGAGTTTATTTGTGTGAGATGTAAACATTAGCAATTGAAACAAGGAGACAAACAAAACAAAATGGTAGCTGAATATTCTTCATTAATTGGATACATAAACAATAATGCAGGGATTTTTAACAAGTGAATCTGATTAATAAGAGGGGCCAATGTATTAATATAATTATTCCCATTACAATAACGATTTGTAGTTTAGTCATAATCAATTACACTAAATAGTCTCAGTTAGAAGCTGCAAAGGACTGAACTCTGGTAGGATGGGGAAAAAATTCATATAAAATGTTGGCGATCACAAAATTTCAAGGACCCAACTACGACCCGGAATAATTGGGTTTTGAAAGGCAGCCAGAATTATTGGGCACTGAGAATGACAATGTTTCATGTATGTCTCTCCTGAAAGAGATACTCTAGGATTAGAAACGGTGGCACATCACTGAAAGAAATTGAATTTGTAAAATGTTACACACTTTTACATGTTAAATATTAACCATTACATAACCCAGCAGATAATTATCAAGGAAATCACAGTATTTTCAAATATGGAAATCAAAAATTGATTGGGCTTTTAACAATGAACACGTGATCACACTCATCACAAAGAGGAATTTAAATCTGGTATTGCTTAGCCTAAATTGCCCTAAAAAGTTGCACTGGGAGAGGGATAACTGAATGATTATTACAGGATCTCTAACTGAAATTCAAGGCATATTAATGGCGAGATATGGGAGGCCGGGCAGGATTCGTATTTTTAAAAATTGCTTTGTGGAGGACAGGTTAAAGTTTAAATAAATGGGAAATTAATATTTTATAGTGGAAGGAAAGGGCTGGCTATTGACTGTACTGCAAGTATATGATTTTGTATGACCATTTTGGTTGCCTAAACAATCGTCTTGGCTGTCCGTCAAAGATAGTTCAATCAGAGGAAGCGGAAGAGGATGCATCACTACATCTCATTTGCGTTCCTGACTTACAGGAGTTTTGTATTTTAAGTTTTCCAAAACATAACATCTTGAATTTATATAACTTTGGGCAAATCTTATATATATATATAGGAGCCATACGCCATTAAATAGCATAGGAAAAAGTTCTTCAGGTTAATTTGACTTACAGATTAAAGTCTTACCTGGCTAGTAGTCCTAATAAGCCCCTTTTAGCCCTCCCAAAAAAGTACTAACCTCATTGATGGGGGAGAAGCGGGGTTCCTATTGTTCCTCTCCTCGAACGATTTGAGTAAGGAAAGGAGGCCATAGATCCACGGGTGCTAACTATATTATCTGTATAATATTCTATGGCTACAACCCACCATATTGGCCTCCACTTTATATATATATAAATGAAAAAAATATAGATATATATATATACAGCTATATATATATATATATATATATATAATATATTGTTATGAAGTGATCAAGCACCTGGTTATTACACAAATAATAATACCAAAAAGTTACCTCACATCAACCAGATACTTGAAACCTCATAACAAAGATGTTTGACTGAATCTCTAAAGGTACAGTGATCCCATAAACTTACTTATCACTTGAGAAAATCAATGTAACTTTATCAAGTTATGGGTGAGGCAACAATTATTAAGTTATATCCAGACTAGTGGAAAATGGGTATCACTTCAACAAACACTGTAACTGTCTCTCTGGTTCTATTTTACCTAGATAAGTCTCAGGTGAACAAACAGATACATCACTTACCTTGTACACATTCATTAATGTCTCTAATTACTGGTGATCAAAATGAAATGCTATGTTTTTAAAAAACTTTAAACAAACAGGTTTATTTCTAAGTTCAAAAGTTATATGCAAAGTTTACAATCTCAAAAGAGTTACCATTAATTGACAATAGTGTAAGATTTAAGTATTTCTTAATCAAGTTTAATTCACAAAACTTTAATTTATTAAGAAAGCAATTTGGTTAGGTAAGATTCAAACTATTAACTATCACTCAAGTTTTAAGTATATACCTGATTAATTAAACACAAACAGTCACCAAAATATTACTGACTGGAATCCACATAAACATTCTCCAAAATCTCAATAACAGGTAGGCACTAACAAAATGTTAAGAAATCACCAGCAAAAAAACACAGTAATTATAAAATTATAGTAATATGATAACACAGACATATAAGAATGAAATATGCAAAAATGGAAATATACAACCACCAAAAAATATGCTTAAAGATTATATCAGTCTTTCAAAAGATTACTTCACTTTAAAAAAGAAAAAGTTAAACTCACGTCTTTCTAAGACTTTCTCATAGACAACACTGCCAAGTCACAAAGACCTATACAAATATATATAATTAGCAGCAAGGCACTTAGAACTCACAAAAGAGATATGTTCATCTCTTATCAAAATAATAATTCTCTTTCACCTAGAACATCACTTTAACACTTAACACAAAAAACCAGTAATCACCACATTACCTTTTGTAAAAATGCATTAACACACTTTACACAATGACTTGTTTAACAGAAATACCTTGGATCACCTCTTATAAGACCACTCCTGGGTGGATTTAACAGAATTTTTACCAATATTATAGTAATCAGAAACAGTAATTGAGAGAGAGAGAGAGAGAGACAGGACCTTATCTGCCAGGACCCCTGGTCCTAACTGACTGACTGTCTTTGATCAGCACTGCACTTTTAACTCCAACAAGCCCTTCCAGAATACATGATACATAAAGTATACATACATACATTCATACAAGTATACATGTATGTATGGAATATATACACAGCTGGAGCTTCAGCATCTTATCTCTTATCTATGATAGACATTTCCTGGGACACTTACACACTTGAACAAACAAAAGGAAGTGCTTTTAGACCCAAAATGGCTGGCTGTCAACATGTCATCTCCAACTCTTCTTATACTTTTCCTCATTCCATTACTCAGATTACAAAAAGAATAAGCACAGACACAGCTAATAAACATGGGTTAGACACATGATAAAGGCATAATAGGCAACTCGCCGATTGGCTGACAGCTCATCACGATAGGATAAGAGGGCTTGCCTTCCTGGACCCCTAACAGCTGAGTAAATACAGGATGTACCTAAGAGATCTGATAAGAATCTTAAAATATCTCTCCCTCTCCACAACATGCTAAGAATTCATCATTAATAACACGCTGTATATAATTCCACATATTAAACAAATGGAAAAAACATATCAAGACATTGTAAGATTATATGATACACAATTTATCTGTGCAAAAAAGACATCTTAAAATTACATCTTCATAACAAATGACGAATCTGCAAGCAAAACATCAAAATTTTCACAGAGTCATATAAACACTTGAAAAATGGTCATATAAATTATACACCTTATAATAACATTAATTATATATATATATATATATATATATATATATATATATATATATATATATATATATATATATACAGGTATATATATATATATATATAAATTTACATTATTATTATAGGAACCCTAATCAACGATTTAGAAATGGTATTCTCTCTCTCTCTCTCTCTCTCTCTCTCTCTCTCTCTCTCTCTCTCTCTCTCTCTCTCTCTCTCTTCTTTCTATATATATATATATATATATATATATATATATATATATATATATATATATATATGTGTGTGTGTGTGTGTGTGTGTGTATACAAAATGAAAGAGAGAGACAGACAGAAAGAGAGAGATTAAACAATGGACAACATAGTTCGGCCGTTCATTGGAGATGCAATAATAATTCTGCAAGTTAATGCCATCACTGTTGTATCCCAGAATGAAACAGCCAGAGGCCACTTGCTTATCTCACTGCCACTTGTGACCGAAGGTTCCACTTAACTTGGTTTTGACTAAGAACTGAGAAACTCAGATCACATGCATTTACGACGTCATGGCTCCCTTTAATAGACAATTGAGGGAAAGGGGGTTGGGGGGGGGAGAGAGAGAGAGGTGTGGTCTTACGCATTAACTGTATATGATATCCGTATTTATGAGTCACGAGGGAACAGGTAGTTTTGAAAGTACTTATATAATGTTTTAAATGAACTTCCCACCTCAATCATAGAGTGGCCTAAATTGTCCTAATTTTCACATTTGGTAATGGTCAAGTTCTGTAAAATATTATTTATCTTCCTTTAAACTAAGCAGTTATTATTTATGGGACATGAAACGCAGAAGTTTAAAAGCGATAAGTACCCATGATATAAGTTGACCCTCTATTCCATAAACGTCATAACTAAATAATATAATCAACATCTGATGGAAAGATTCTCTCCCAGAGCAGAGAACAATTAATCTAGAACTATTAAAGAGATCACGGTATAGTCAGAACTGCTCAAATGCGAATAAAATAACCAAGGTAACTTTTCAAATTAAGTACCAGCGCATAAAATCATAATTATGCAGTCCATTCTCGATATTATAACTTTCAAAAGTAAGGTACTGGGGAATAACTGCATTGTGACCTTTCATTATTGTGACTGGATGTTTGGTAAGCCTTCGGAGTTACAGAGATGTCTGTGGAATGTTTAAGAGCTTCTCTTTTTTATGTGTTGGAATCCATACAAGTTTAATGGCTATGGTTCACGTCCTATTGTCTACGTCATTTTCTAATGTCTTGCATTTCAGTCCAGTGATATATTTCTTTATGAATGTAAATGACATATCCTTATCTAGCTTAGGCCAAAACAAATCAAGAAAAAGAAGAAAGACCGAAGAAAAGTGAGAATTAGCCATGAAGGAACAGATGGGAAATAAGAGAAAAGAAATTCGTAATCTGGAGTAAATTTCTAAAACTTCGTAGGATCC
>NC_089752.1:75195611-75208111 GCF_040412425.1 Macrobrachium rosenbergii | reverse complement strand
CCTCTCCTAAGTTCACGTGGGAATCTTGCAACAATACAATGTTATCATTAAAATTTAGTGTTCTTGTTGACGGAAAATTACCAAAATTAGAAGTTTCATTCTATAAAAGAGTATATATAATATTGCCTGATGAATAAGAATAATGATTTAGGAGATAAGGGAAAAAATACTTATGTAAGAGATAATCATCCACCATTTCAATGTTCTTTTTATATTAACGACATAAAGCGAGCATCATTAACATTTAATCGATCAGAAAAGTTATTTTCTTTTCGAAAAGGGAGGCGAAGACCTTCGACTGGAAGTATCGATGCCCGTTACCTCAGCACACGTTTTCCTTATTATTCATACAGAGACTCCGTCCTCACCAATGTTATACATGGCAGCCTATGTGAGCCACTTTCCCCCATATGCATTTCTGTGTGGAAAATGTTGTGGACTCATCGACTTCACGGTGAGAGTATCATCCCTTCATTCCGCTCTAATTACTCTCCCTTTGAACTTTAAAGGTCACAATAGCGACTAAATGTTCCGGCCTCTTTTTTTTATTTATTTATTTTTTTTTTTATTTTGAAGGGTTTTCAACGTAATTTCTTTTTCTGCATTTAGCTTGTTTAATGTTTCATACCAGTAAGCTCTACAGTCTCGTTAGTACTTATTTATATTTGATATTAATATTATTCAAATGGAACAAGGGTAAACTCATGCAGACGGCCCCACGAAAGTATCTTTTATTAATATAATTTGTCGACCACGCAATACAGAAATGGGTTTATATAATACTTTGATCCCCGAGGGGCTGGAACTAAACACGGCGTCCCAAGGAGCTTCTGCCATGTTTAGTACTAGCACCTCGGAGTAGGTGAGGCGTAAAGGTACATAGAAACAAGACTAAAAAGTCAACATGCGAAAGTTGAGAAAAACAGGGAGAAGCGTAAGAAATAAACGCATGACATAAAATCAATACAAACTTCCACGCAACTGTGAACCTGAAGACTTGAGGCAACAACCAGCAAAGTCTTCGTGTTTGGGATCGATGGGGTATTAACCGAAAAACTAACTTTAAGAAAAAGACATTTTACATTAGGTATATAATTCAGTAAAATAGACCTTCCACTGTTTGCCATTTGCAGTTCAAAAACATTCGCATGGCATAGCATACGAGGAGAAACGAGCAAACATAAACAGAGTTTTAACTAAAGCTGTGTTTACAATGTGTAACATTGCGATTTTGTTCCAGTCTTAGAGTTAATTTGATTCTTTGAATGTGTGTTGTATAAGCATTTGCATATAGGCTAGTTAGAAATTTAGCATAGTAATCGTAAAAAATTAGATAAATATAAAAACCTGCTTAATATATGATCTTTATTTCCTTATTGTGACATTTTCTATAAACATTTAAAATGTCGAATTTTCTCTATTTAAAAACTATTGTTTTAATTACTTTCATGTTAAACTATAAATCATTCGTACAAGATGAAATAATGAATTGAACTTTACTGCTAGTTTAAGGCGTAAAATATTTTGCAAAAGCATTTTTGCCTTTTTATTTTTAGTAGGATAATTTAATAAAAAAATTTTTAAATTGTATAACTATGAAACTGTAGAACAAACATACGGGCAGATAAACAGACAGTCTATTCCAACAGAGAAGCAACCACAAACGGGAAAAAAAAGTGAAGGAAAGTTGAAATCAAATGCTAATGAGTCTGCCAAATTTCGTCCTGTGATCCCTAAAATACAAATGACATTGCTAATTAAACGAAGGGCCTTTTTATTAAAACTCATTATGCTTTATCACCTAGCTCTCTCTCTCTCTCTCTCTCTCTCTCTCTCTCTCTCTCTCTCTCTCTCTCTCTCTCTCTGTAATTCAAGCTATGAAAGCATTTCAATTATTTCTTTTCTTATAAAATGGCATATTCCAGCTCATTTCTAAACTTTTCAATACTTTTGTCAACATTCCAAGACTGGGCATGAGCCAGAATATTAGTCTCTTCATTTTCGAAGCCGAGAGCATCGAATCTAAACAAAGATCCAGTAACTTTTTCCATCCTTAAGCTTCTAAGACACAGTTACGAACCTTTCAACTTTTCTTCTATCTTCTCTTACAAGTTTTTGTATAACGAATATATACTTCACTGTCTTACTTCCATCAACATTTTTTCCCTTTTTATAATTCGAAAAACTTCGTTTTCACCTTTAGATATCACACTCATCTACTAAAACTGTCCTCGCTGTAACTGAGTGCACAATTCCCTTGTATGCCCTTTTACGTCACGGCACTCTTCTGAAAATCTTTGTTGTCCTTTTTTCCAAAAGTTAAGCTTGGCTAATTCGGCATCGGTTGTCTTATCGATGTCATCCGTACAGGCGTCAGAGTTCAACCACTCAGAAATTTTTTGCTCTCCAACTTAAATGCCACTCACCCTTAATATTGCCTACCGCATTCTGTCTATTTCCATCTACTGTACATATCTTTTGTTGTATAGGGTACATGCAACAAATATATTTCTTGAAAGATTATTAGTTACTAGAAAAAAAATTTGAGCAACAGGTTAATAATCACTCGTCACTTTATAGTGGTCGAACTTTTGCAAAATGCTTATCTGATATTTGTTCATTTGCTTGCTAAGGACTCACAGAAGACCACATTCGAGAGGCCCTAAGGACGCTCGCTCAGTTTTGCGAAGTAAAGTAATAAACACTGCCACTTACAAAACTGGGAAAAATCTACCAAAAGGCATCGTTATCTTTTCAATGTAACACGATTTCATGCAGAAAAGTTATATATACTAAGATTATTCATATACGTGTGCATATACATGCATACATACCAGGTTGTGCTAATTTACTAATTTTGCTTGCATATTTTCTGCTGGGCCAAAAGATCTACTTACCCCAAATATGAAAACTTCTGTCTGCATTATCCAACATAACTAATGCTCTTTTATTTATTGTGCCTCTTGTTTTGTGTGATTTGCTGTAGTTGGATCAAGCTCCTTCTGGGAAGACTTACCCAGCAAGAAAATCTAAAAGTTTACGTACGAATTCAGAGAGAGAGAGAGAGAGAGAGAGAGAGGGGGGGGGCGATTTTCTTTGAAATCAGTATTCGTTACTTGTACAGTAGGTGCCAGGATCTAGCTCCTCACAAGCGTCCCTGTATTGACCCCAATCATTTACTTGGACTGAAGAGGACTATCAATATCCCCTCCACAATACGAGACATAAAGCACAGGAGTCACTAAAGGAGAAATACGACCAACCGTGTCGAAAATCTCCCACTATATTTTACCAGAGTACGCGCGTGCTCTGCTTGAATTGCATTATCTCTGCCTCTCGCTTAACTTATGTATGTTTTATATGTTCTTTTACAAAGTAGCTGCCAAAGCTTCATCGCAGTTAATTTTTATATCTTTAAAATTGGATATTCACGCAGACATTTCGTCGAATTTCCAATCCTTTAATCAGGAGCATTCAACACACGAGGTTCTGGAAATTTTTCTTTTCAAAGGTAAGTTTTGGGCTTCTCACCCTATATTCGTTTCCCCAGAATCTCATATCTTTTCCCCTTTTCTTGGCTTGAACATAACATTTGCTCTTATTGTTTCATTTGCTGTTATTGTTTCAGTTTTTACATAAAAAAGTTAATAATATATAATAATAATAAAAGAAGCTTTGGGTTTCGCAGAACTTCCAGTCGTGCTGTCTCTCCAAGTATGGACATTTCCAGTATCCTTTCCGATGTTATGATTTACGTCAGCTTTGCAAAAATGTATTTTCAACTTCCTTTTTATCTCATTATCATGGAACACAGAGATAGAACGAATCCAAATGTGATGCAAGTTCTGTCACGTCCATTTTGTTCTACATTGAAAAATAAATACTTTTAAAACTTTTCCAGAACTGGCCGGCCAGTGGTAATGAATTTTGCGTCAATCATATTTTAACTTATCTTCCGTCATTTGTAAGTTACAACGTATTTGTTGTTATTAAAAAAGAAATTAACAAACTTGGTTGCGCAATGCACCAACGGGCCGAATTCGACTCGAGCTTAATTGAGGGACACGGGCTATTTACCAAAAATTCCATCTCATATTTATTTCCCCGGTAAGAAAACCAGCGCTGTTCTTGATATTTTCCAAATTTTCAAGATCATGATAAAGAAAAGATTAAAGAATAAAACTGATCATCGTGCAACTTCCTTTGTTGTGGCGATAATGTTCATTGTTTTGTATTCATCATCACTTAAACCGAAAGAAAAGTTATATTTGCAGTGGTTAAGACCTAGAATTCCAGTATCATAAATCTTTCAATTTTTAGGTTCATAAGATACGTTCATAGTGGGGACATACTAAAATGCATTAACATCCCACGTAGTCATTCAAACACACATACTTTTTGAATACGGTTGTTGCTACAAAGCCTAAAAAATCAAAATGAAAAGCTATGAAGTCAAATGTGTACACACACACACACACACACACACACACACACACACACACACACACACACACACACACATATATATATATATATATATATATATATATATATATATATATATATATATATATATATATATATATATATATATATATATATATATATATATATATATATATATATATATATATATATATATATATATATATATATATATATATATATATATATATATATATATATATATATATATATATATATATATATATATATATATATATATATATATATATATATATATATATATATATATATATATATATATAGTATATATATATATATATATATATATATATATATATATATATATATATATATATATATATATATATATATATATAATTCAAACATGACGGTAAGGATATTCCTCAGCAGTGCAGTACAAACCCAGAAGGCGTAGAAGAAGACAGCATGTAACATGATTCACTTTATTCTTACAGCAACGTTTCGAGACCAATGTCTCATCATCCAGGCTAAAATGAAAGATAAAAACTAGTAAACAATACAGCATAGCAAATTAGTTTTTGTTGACACGCAAAACATTGAATAAAACAGAGCAAAGCAAAATACAACACTGAAATAAAAATTACTCTACAAAAAAAAAAAAAAATAAAGAAACGTATTTAAAGAGTAGTTAAAAAGACACCTTGTCTCAACGGAGTTCAGTTGCTGTGTGGAAAATGTACCGAAAGTGAACAAGAAGGGCGTGGTTTAACCTATATACAAAGGAGCAGATGAAGAGTGGTTGTTTAAGGTGGGAACTAGTTCCTTTATAGGTAGAGATTCTAATATTGGAAGGTGGTGCTCATATGGACTTGATAATAACATCTTGAAATCATTATAATTTATATTATTTTTGCAAAATTTCCCATGATTCCTAATGTTAGACAGTTCTGGGTTGGATAGTTTACACTCCGTACGGAAACTGATGCCCATATGTGCATCACATCTCACCTTAAGGAGGCGGCGCGTATTGCCAACGTAAGTCTGCCTGTTGCATCGGCAGCCAGTATAAATATAGACAACACCAGACTGCATTAAGGTAGGTAATCTCTCTTTATGACGAAGCATACTACCAATAGTCCTAGGGTTTACTGAAACAAACTTGACATCAACCGCCGGAAAATAATTAACTAAAATTCTCCTTAAGTGAGGTAAGAAAAAAGTGTCATGCACATAAGGAAACAGTATATAGAAGTTGAGTTTATGGGCCAAATGTATTGCTGCTGGTGGATGAAAAAAGATAGCCTACGTTTTCCTGACATATTTCATAAAGAGATTAGGAGGATAACAATTTGATGTAAAATAATCGTAAAGGATTCCGATTTCTTTGTGGAAAAGACTCAGATCAGAAGTTAATGTTATGGCTCCGTGGAGGAGGGTAGACAATGAATAAAAAAAAAAAAAAACTATAAAAGTTAAGACCAAGGCCTGTAAAAGTTGCCTTTCGAAAAATACCTGTGTGAAAACGGTCGTCATCACGGATGACAATCGTATCTAAGAATGGTAGTTGGTTATTGTTTTCCAATTCATATGTAAATTTAATGTTGGAATGTAAAGAATTGGCATATTGTAAGAACGAGTCACAGTGCAAATGGTCCTTAAAAAGAACAAAAGTGTCATCCACATACCGGCGATAGAACAAAGGCTTAGAAGAAGAGGGACAACTGTCCAGCAGCTCTCTCTCAAATTTGTGCATAAAAATGTTAGCGAATGTGCAACTCAGTGGGTTATCCATGCCCACACCCTCAACTTGCACATATACCTCATCATTAAAAACAAAAGCAGTGTCCCGCACTGCCAACTCTAACAACTTCTTAAAATCATGACGGTTAAAACCATGGTGAACACTTTCATCCTCAGTAAAAAATAGTATCTAAAATGTACTCAGTTGTTTCCCCCACGGCTATATTAGTAAATAAAAATTCTATGTCAAAGCTAGCCATGACTAAATCGGAATCCTGACACAAAATGCTATTTTTGAATTTTAAGGAATTAGAAAGACTAAGTTCATTATTAAAAGAGCTTTCCAATAAAGGGATCAGATATTTGGCAATTTTATAGCTAGGCGTTGTATAAGTCGAAAGAATTGGCCTCATAGGAACATTATCCTTATGTACTTTCGGGAGCCCGTACATGACACCAAATGAAGAGCCAGTGACGAAAAGCTCGTCGTAAGTAGCCTGATTAATTGTATGCTTCTTCTTTAGGGCTTTTAAAAAACGGTTGATCCTGTCCTCGTTTCTAAAAATGAGTTTAAAATCTTTTTCGCCAATTATCCGAAATTTAGAGTCATCCGATAGAATATGTTGCATCTTATGAATGTAATCAGCCCTGTTTAGAATAACGGTTCCTTTACCTTTACCTGGTTTTGAAAAAATCAGGTCTTCCTTTTTACTCAATTTACGAAGTTTGTTTAAATCTTTCTTTATTGAAGAAAGGAGCCCATCTAGTTTTCAGTTTGCTATAATTAGTGTGGGCAAAAGCAGATAGTTCGGTTTGAAATTTCGGCATATTTTCATTTAAAGGCAGGTTCTTTAGTTTGGAAAAAGGCACCTCAAAAGGCAGGTAATATTCATAGTACGAGGGTTTATAATTAGGTAAACAGAAATCCAACCCAAAAGATAAAAGAAATTCCTCCTTCTTAGTTAAGTTGTAATCGGAGAAATTGAACACCACTTTATTCCATTTACCAGTAAAATTGGGTTTAAAGATGCCCAAATTCTTTAATTTGTTATTATGGGTATTTTGTACTTTTTCTATATAGGAATTCAGGTCTTTAAATAGTAGCCAGCTAAATATAATAAGGTCAATAAGTGTAAGGCTGTCACGAATTTCATTGTACAAGGGTTGAATGCGTTTGATATGTTGTGCAATAAATTTCTCTTTGGTACAAATCTCAATAGTTAACAGAGCATTGATAGAGTCATGATAAAATTTGGTATTATAAAGAGAGCGTCGATACAACTTAAAGTTAACAAAGTTTGGCGTAACATGGTTTAGTTGGCAGTATTGTAAAAATTCCAGGTCGAGCTTGGCCTTCCAACACTTCTTCAAGGTATTTTCCAATTTGCGACATGTCAGCAGCAACGGTCGATCATATCTTCGCTGAATTAGATCACGGAAGTGCAGTAAACCACTAGATCGGAGCCGAAAGAGAAACAGCAACACGAACATCCATGGTGTGAAAACAGGAACAAACTGAAGGGGTCGATGTTGTCCAAAACTAGCTGCAGAAATCGGCGGGATCAAAGCAAGAAGAATCCACATGGCAACGAGAAGAACAATTCAACATGACGATAAGGCTATTCCTCAGCAGTACAAACCCAGAAGGCGTAGAAGAAGACAGCATGAAACATAATTCACTTTATTCTTATTGCAACGTTTCGAGACCAATGTCTCATCATCCAGGCTAAAATGAAAGATAAAAACTAGTAAACAATACAGCATAACAAATTATTTTTTGTCGACACGCAAAACATTGAATAAAGCAGAGCAAAGCAAGATACAACACTGAAATAAAAATTACTCTAAAAAAAAAAAAAAAAACATATTTAAAGTTAAGAGTAGTTAAAAAGACACCTTGTCTCAACGGAGTTCAGTTGCTGTATGGAAAATGCATCGAAAGTAAAGGACAAGAAGGGCGTGGTTTCAACTATATACAAGGGAACAGATGAAGAGTGGTTGTTTAAGGTGGGAATTAGTTTCTTTATAGGTAGAGATTCTAATATTGGAAGGTGGTGCTCATATGGACTTGATAATAATATCTTGAAATCTTTATAATTTATATTATTTTTGCAAAATTTCCAATGATTCCTAATGTTACAGAGTTCTGGGTTGGATAGTTTACACCCTGTACGGAAACTAATGACCATATGTGCATCACATCTCACCTTAAGTCTGCCTATTGCATAGGCAGCAAGTATAAATATAGACAACACCAGACTGCATTAAGGTAGGTAATCTCTCTTTATGACGCAACATACCACCAATAGTCCTAGGGTTTACTGAAACAAACTTGACATCAACCGCCGGAAAATAATTAACTAAAATTTTCCTTAAGTGAGGCAGGAAAGAAGTGTCATTTGGACCATAAACTCCAGTTCTGTATTCGATTTCCTTATGTGCATGACACTTCTTTCTTACCTCACTTAAGGAGAATTTTAGTTAATTATATATGTATATATATATATATATATATATATATATATATATATATATATATATATATATATATATATATATATATATAGATAAATAGATATATGTGTGTGTGTGTGTGTGTATGAGAATGCATGCGTTTGTATTTTTATCAAGAATACTTCCACCAATAAAAGTGTGAAAGTGCGAAGCATAACTTGAACTAATTTGCCTAGCTCTTAACTGGCGAAGGGACCTTGGTACCTTCCAACGATTAAGCCTTTGACTGAGGAAATAAATCCATTAAGGAATCTCCCGATGTATATTAATGCGCCCGGGAACCAGAATAAACACGATTCAGTCCATTACTTCAATGAGTTTAATTCGTCTCCTATGCCGCCGCTTCTTGCATCAAGTGAGACGACGCTTTATCAAGATCTATGAGTTAAAAATCATATTTGCTGATGAATTAACGGCTGAGGCATTAAATTTGTAAACTTGCAAGCAAACGTTTGAGAAAGAGTTTCTAGTGCAGGCACAGCAATTTGAAATATGAACATATAAACATGCGAGTAGATAATCAAATAATTTAATAAACAATTGCATTATGGTTAGTATTACGTTTTTAATCCTACACATGTTTGACCTATATGACGTAAGAGGCTTAAATGTCCTAGATAAAAAATAACCTAATAACGTTGATGCAAAGGATGTACTATAAATCGACCCCCGAAACAAGTATGGGCATAAAAATTCTTAAATGGTTTTAACTGTGTAAAGCCTTATAAAAAATTCAAAACGTTTGCCTCAATATTCTGTCAGATCGTGGTTGAACTCTTGTGGATTCTGTCCTAAGGTACTGGTTTGATATGGCTCGGTAATCCTATGTAACTGAAGTTTGTTATATGCCAATGTGAACCTGCAAGCACGCTCTAACTTTTTTTCAAAATTTAGTTCATGTCAAACTATTTCCACCCTCTTTTATTATAGCCTACATGGCTCTCAGACTTTTATTTTCTAGGATAATAAAATAGATCTCATACATTTTAAGTTTTCCGTAAAAGAAAACTATTGAGATGCTATTTGTCTGTCCGTCCTTACTCTTTCTGTCCGCCCTCAGTTTAGAGGGCTGCATGTTGCTAGGTTTATCATCCATCCTCCAGTCAGCAAACATTACAAATTGCAGCCCTCTAGTCTCAGTAATTTTTATTTCGTTTGAGGTTAAATTTAGCCATGTTCGTTCGACTGACAATGCAGTAGGACAGACTAGCACCTGTCCTTGGCTGAAAGTTTCATAGGCCGAGGCTCATACAGAATTATACGCTGTACAGAAAGCTCGATTGCGCTGAAGAAACCTATTGCAAATTTTTTACTTATTTTATTTTCCTTTTCACGTTTATCATAGCATAACTGTAAAATACAAATTCAAAAATTGTGAGCGATACATCAAAAGAGGAAATATGCTTCATTGTAACTCTGTATATCATAAAACAAAGTGACCAGAATCTGGCATCAGCCCGTTCTTTTATCCTGCAATGGGCAAGCAAGGGCAATCAAATGAATTTTCACCGTAATGCGAGTAATACTCTCATATCGGAAATATGTGTGATTTCAATTTATTGTATATATATATATATATATATATATATATATATATATATATATATATATATATATATATATATATATATATATATATATATATATATATATATATATATATATATATATATATATATATAAATTTCTGACTCACGTCGGGATCGAACCCAGGTCTCTCAGGTGGAAAGCAAGGGCGTTATCCACTGGGCTTTCCACCTGAGAGACCTGGGTTCGATCCCGACGTGAGTCAGAAATTTATTTCTGTTCCACACGTGATTGTGTGTTGATGATTTCTATATATATATATATATATATATATATATATATATATATATATATATATATATATATATATATATATATATAATCGCTTTTTAACAATTTAAACGTTTCAACCATTGCCTCTCTGTGGAATTAGCAGATAATAATAGGGTTTCATTTCATGGAAACTAATTCAGTCATCTTACCAACAACAAACGTATATGAAATCCAAATTTCGCGTTTATTACGGCAATATAATACACCACTACGTGGAAAAATGTGAAAGGATTCTAACTGTGAATGACTATTTTATCTCTTGTATTTTTTCATAAACATTAAAACCACCTTTTCAACGACTAAAATAATAATTTTCCTTCTTTAAACTTCTCTTTCTTTTCTTCCTGATGCCCATAAACTCTTTTAATCAGTTCCTTCTTTACTTCCAATCTTGACCCAATTCTCTCCAAGGATTTCATATGGTCTGATCGTGCTCTGCTTCTTTTTGTTTTTCTTATAATTCACGATCTCATCCAAAAATTCTAAAAGTAACCCATTTATCACTTCGAACCCCTCCGCCCTGCCGGCTTCCTCTTGTGGTACTCCAAGACCTCCCCATTTCCACAATCTGTATCCATCTGTCACACCACATACAAGGAATGTGTTCCTTTCTTACGGTAATGACTAAAGTGCCTCGCACTCTCTTTTACAACAAACCCAGTGTCTTTCCATTTCACTCCTCAGTGCCATACCTGAGCATATTTCACATTTATGATGATTATTTCTTCCTCAAGACTTATATGGTGTAAAGACCAATGATGGTCGGGCAAGGGAGTCCGTCATTGCATGTAGCCTGTTGGGTGATTGATTTACTCCTTATATTAAGTACTTATGTTAAAAAGTATCTGCAGCACCGCCCTTTCCTAGTCTCATGCTAGAGCACACTTCGATTACAAAAGAAGTACCCCTTATATGCATTATGATAAGCGTGATCTTACTGCAGTTGGACTCTCAAAAAATATATGACAGACATATTTTCATGAACTATTCAGGTGTACACTAAACAACTTGTTAATCATGCACAAACTATAGCTGGTTCGCATATCAGTCTTTGGTTTCACTGATCGAGAACTATCAATATATAATCCGAATGCGTGCATGAGCGAACTCAAGAGTTTAGGGGAACAGGCAATGTCCATTCTTATAATTCCTCAAATTATAGCCTCCGTATGTTGTAATCACCCAGAAACCAGACTCTCGTCGTGAAACATTGTCATTTCACTCTTCCGTTGCTTTGTGTACAATGTTCGTGTTGCTTTCCAGCAATCCATATCAATTATATGCTATTCATAATCGAACCTGTTCTGATGCATGACTAATTGGAGTATGTGGAACACGAAAGTTTCAATCATTTCAAGATGTTACTACATTAGAGAGCGTGTTAAATATGTTAATCATGTATCACAAACATCTACTCTTATTTTCTTTTGTAGCAAATGTACTGAACAGAATTAACTGTCACCAAACAATGAGCTGTGGACTGCGTTCCACTTGAGCGAAATATATACAGTAACATTATGTAACTGTCGCAAGTCTATAAATAGACACCACACAGAGTATAGGTCAGATTCTTAGAGAACAGCCCCTCTGCGGCCAGAAGTGCTTTTAAACATTTCATGCAAATTGTAAATCGAAGAATATTGGTTTTCTTTAGGAGATGGGAGGGAATATTGTTTTTAAAAAGGCATGATAAGATTGAGTGGTCCTGATCTTTTTTTTTTGACTCTTCTAATCTATATAACATTATTTAAATCGTCATAAAGAATTTGTCAGGTTTAAGCTTCTTATGTTTCTATATACTCATAGATACGCACAAAACTAGGGGAGTTGTAATAATTTGGACACGTAAACCAACATCGGTTAATGAATAAATTAACATAGCTCCCATAGTAAAGTAATAAAAAGCTCACTGTTATTTTCATTACAAAGATCCTAAC
>NC_089752.1:75183111-75190611 GCF_040412425.1 Macrobrachium rosenbergii | reverse complement strand
TAGAACCAGAGGGCAGTTTGCAGTGTTTGTTGAAGTGATACCCATTTTCCACTAGTCTGGATATAACTTAATAATTGTTGCCTCACCCATAACTTGATGAAGTTACTTGATTTTCTCATATGATAAGTAAGTTTTATGGGATCATTGTACCTTTAGTGATTCAGTCATACTCTTTGTTATTAGGTTTCAAGTATCTGGTCGATGTGAGGTATTATTATTTGTGTAATAACCAGGTGCTTGATCACTAGTGACAAAAGATTTGTTGGCCACACACAGGAAATTAAAAGATTTGGTGCCCATCGTCCGGGAAATTGAATGACTGGGAAATGAAATTAATTGGTGCCCATCGTCTATGGAGAAACTAAACAGAATATCACTCTGGTTTATGATTTATACTGGTGGTGTTAAGAATATATTTTTGGTAGGAGAGTAACCATATAATTGTTTTGAAGTGGTGTAAGCCCCCTTATTGTTGAGTAAACTAGAAAAAGTAAAACAGGTTTGAAGTTCAGGAATTTCTGGCAGCTCCAACTTCATCAGAAAGTTATCTAAATCTCACCCGACTAAGGGACAGTGTTTTCTCTTGGCAGTGACATGTGGGGGTAATATTACTTTTGATATGATTGAAGCACAGGTTAAATGTGTCGCAATCAAAGCATTAACAAGCTCTGGTAAAGTGAATGGAGAGTTAGGGGAGGCATATGAATTGTTGAATGCAGCTGATATAGATTCACAAATAAGGTAAGGCAAGAGAATGAGAATGGTGATGTACAGGCAGAACTTAGGAGTTTAGACTCAGAAGAATTTTGTGGTAGGATTAAGGTGTTAGAGTCAGAAGAAAACTTACTTAGACTGCAGATACAGGCTGATAAAGAAAAAGAAGAAAGAGATAAAGCAAGAGAAGAAAGATACAAAGAAAGGGAGGAAAGAGATAAAGCAAGGAGACAAGAAGAAGACGAAAGAGATAGAGTAAAAGAAGAAAGAGAAAAGGCAAAACATGAAAGGGAGTTGGAGTTAATCAGAGCTCGATCCTTACTGCCTGTAAACCCACATAACTATATCCAAGGTAACACAGACCCTGTGTTTGATGTAGCAAGAGTACAGAAGTTAATTCCAAAATTTACAGAAGAAGCTGCAGATGAGTTTTTTGATCACTTTGAAAAAGTGGCTTCAGGTAATAGGATGGCCAGAGGATAAATGGTCAAGTTTTGTTACAGAGTGTTCTCATTGGTAAGGAAGAAGTGCCTACTTAGCCTTATCAGCTGATCAGTGTAAGAGTACCAGGTACTCAAACTGTGTGCTACAGGTTTACCAGATGACCCCTGAATATTACAATGAAAGATTTAGATCTTTGAAGAAGGATGACGAGATGACTTTCTTGGATTATGCCTATAAAGTCAAGAGATGTTTTAAACAATGGCTGGAGGCAGCTAAAGTTAAGTCTACGGACGAACTTAAAGAATTAGTGGTCTTAGAGCACTAATTCTTTAAGTAGAATCATAGGCCTAACTTTGGCAGCCTCAACAATTATTTAAAAATCTCTTGACTTTATAGGCATAATCAAAGAAATATCTCATCATCACTAAGTCTAAATGCTTTCATATAAGATTATTTGAGAGAAAGAGGTGAAGAAACTTGATAAAGCTGCTACTCTGAGTGAGGATTACAATATAATTTACAGCAAAAAGAATTATAATGGCAGGTACCAGAACCAACAATTCATAGGTTATAGGTCTCAGTCGAATTTTCAGAATAGTCCTGTGAGAAACCCCTCTAATAATTATACCAGTGCAAAGCCAGGATACTCCCCACAGCAGTGGAATGCTAAACCCGCCCCTTCTAGTCTATTCTCAAGACAAGTGAAGAAAATTAATGAATTAATGTTGTTTGCCACAAATGTGGAAGAGTAGGACATTATAGTCGAGGCTGCTATAAAGTGTACCAGCAGACTAAGCCAGTTAGGCAGGTGACAAGAGCTAACCAGGTAAACCCAACTACGAGGAACAATGTGGGAGAAAAATAAACGGAGAGCAGAGTGCTTAGCAACCAGTGGAAATGCAAATTCAGTAGTGAGTGGCTAAACAGTGAGAGGCTTTAAGCCATATATCTATGAAGGTATGCTGACAACCCCTCTTTAGTGTACGGTACCAGTGAAAATATTGCGTGATACAGGAAGTAATCACAGTGCTGGTAATTAGAGGTGCTCACCGCGGTTGGAGAAAGAATCTCACCAGGAGATTCAGTTATTTTAAAAGGGTATAGGAGGAGAAAAATGCTCGCTTGCATTTGTCATGTGAATTAGTGACGGGAATATTGATTTTGCAGTAAGAGACTCACCAGCTGTTGAAGGTGTACATGTTTTACTGGGTAATGAAGTTGGTGGTGTTCCCTTCGTTCCTTGTCCTGTAGTGACAGACACACCATTAACGATTAGCCCTACAACAGAATTGGAGAAGAAAACCCCTCACCTATTTCCAAGTTGTGTAACTACCAGGAGCATGACGATAACTAAGTATAAAAGTGAAGAAACTGAAGATTTACCTGCACCAGAAGGATCTTTGTAGAGAAGCTGTTCCAGAAAGTGAGAGTTTCCCTAATGTCAGTACTGAAGAGATTCTTGAAGAAGAAAATCTATTGTTAGTAAAGAGACTTGGTAGTCAAAATGTTCCTGAAGACAGTAGTGAAATTCTGAAGCAAGCTAACAGATATTGAGAGTTCAACCTTTGAAGTTGGTCATTGACTAGAGAAAATTAGTGGAATTGCAGAAAGAGGGATACAACGTTGGCTGATCTGTTCTTCAGAGTTGTTGATCAAGAAGAGATGCAACAAACTTCTGCCTGTTATTATCTAAAGGAAGGATTGCTTATAAGGAAGCATTGACCTGCAGATATACCAGGAAATGCTGAATGGAGTGAATATGTCAAATTTTGATTCCATATCTATTGAGGGAAGCAAGTGGTAGCAGTAGCGCACGAAGCAGGACATATGAATGCGAAGGCTGTTGAAGGTTATGAAGTATTTTTCTGGCCTGAACTACACAAGGATGTCAGCAAATTTTGCAGGGAGCATCCATACGTGCCAAATAACTGGAAAACCAAATGAAACTATTCAAAAGCTCCTAACCGATAGAAGTTGGGGAGAACCCTTTAGCAAGGTGATAATAGATGTGGTTGGTCCACTTCCGAAAACGAAGAAAGGACATGGATATCTGTTGACGTTAATGTGTCCCTTAACAAGATACCCAGAGGCAATTTCTATAAGAAGTATAAGTGCAAAGGTAATAGCTGAGAAGTTGGTGGAATTTTTCTCCAAGTTTGGAATTCCAGAAATAATTACAGGCGATGGAGGAGCAGAACTACCTCAAATTATTCGAATGTGCTGAATTTGCTAGAAGTGAAACAAGTTATCTACAGCTTATCACCCAGAACTCAAGAAACTTTAGAAAGGTTCACAAGCTTTGAAAAGTATGTTGGGTCAGCAAAGAGAATGCGATGTTGGTTTACCCTTAATGTTATTTGAAATTGAAATGCTTATCAAAAGGAGTATGGGATCATTAGCCAAAAGAAATAGTTTACCGGTGAGGCGTGAGAAGTCGTTGAAAATCTTGCAGAGAACTGGAAGAAAATCAAGAGCAAGTCCAAGGAGAATATGTGAAGAACTTGAGAAAAAGGTAAAAAGAAATTAGAAAATTCTCTTTAAAAAATTTGAAGGCAAGCCAAGAGAAAATGAAAAGAAAATATGATGCTAAGACTAAGTTAAGAAGCTTTAATGTTGGACAGCAAGTTCTGAGTGCTTACCAGTGAAAAAGAGCATCCCTTACACAAACAAATTTCAAGGTCCTTATGGGATAACAGAAAAAGTTAAGTGATCGAACTTATGTGATTGAGGAAACACCAGGAGGAAATGACAGGGGAAGATACATGTAAAATCTCTTGAAACCCTACTTTTCAGAAACTACCCAACTGAGGTTATGTCTATAACCCAAACAACTATTACACAGAGGAAGATGATGGTTGCAGGTTGGGGAGCTGAAAATAAGATGAACAGCTCCTCAATATTAGAAAATTTAGAAAGCAAACTAAAACATCTAAGTGTTGAACAAAGCAAAAAATTAACTGACATGACCCAAAATTTCCCTGAATTTTTTACAGACATACCTAAGTGTACCGACTTGACAAAGCATGAGATTAAGCTCAGAGAAGATGCTAAACCACTCAAGAAAAGAGCTTATCATGTATCACTCTTTCATCGAGATGTTTTGAAAAAGGGAGTTGAATATTTGTTACAGCACGGATTGGCAGAGCACTGTTCAAGTCATTACAGTTCTCCTTGGGTGTTAGTAAAGAAACGAGATGGCACGTTTAAGATGTGTACTGATTATAGGAAATTGAATTCCATCAGTGTAGCTGATAATTATCCCTTACCTCTTATTGATCAATTACCTGATAATATTCGGCAAACCCAGTTTGTTTCTAAAGTGTTGAAGGGGTTACAAAGATTTGTGAATGTGTTTGGAGTTTACTGCTTGTTTGTGCTAGTTTTCAGCCATAATAATTTCCTGATTGTTGTAGATCTTGTTGTGTAAAGAAAGTGAATGTTTTGGAGAGAGCAGTGTAATTGTAGATTATTTATCCTCTCTGAATCCACCGATTCGAATCCAGAATAATTAATCTTTTGTGGGGGGAGGAATATTATAAGGTATTATAATATATATAACCATTTTATAAGTGTTTATATGTCTTTGTGAAAATTTCGATGTTTTCCTTGCAGATTCGTCATTCATTGTGAAGATGTGATTTTAAAATGTCTTTTTCTTGCAGATAAATTGTATATCGTGTAATCTTACAATTCTTTGTATATTTTCCCTTTGTTTAATATTTGAATTGTATTATGAACGACAATTCTTAGCATATTGTGAACAGAAAGATATTTTGTGAGGTTCTTATTAGTCGCCATCCTGTTTACCCAAGTATGAAGGTTGTCATGTAGAGAGGGTAAGAGCTTATCGCTTCCATATTTGCATAGGTGTCTAGTAACTCAGACTTACAGACAAAAAAGCACTCTTAACTTATCATGATGAGTTGACAGCTAGCGGCTAGTTGTCTATTATACATTTATCATGTATGTAACCTATGTTGGCGCTGTGTCTGTGCTTATTCTTTTCGTAATCTGAGAAGAAGGAACAGTAAGAGAGTAGAAGTTGACATGCTGTCAGCCAGCCAATTTTGGGTTTAAAAGCATTTCCTTTTGCTTGCTCAGGTGGTTTGAGTGTCCCAGGAAATGTCAGTTATAGATAAGAAGTCAGGCGCTCGAAGCTCAGCCATATGTGTATTCATACACGTGTATACTTGTGTATGTATGTATGATGTATTCATACTCTATGTATCATGTGATATGGAAGGGCTTGTTGGAGTTAAGTGCAGTGCTGTTCCAAGACACTTAGTCAGCCATAGGGGCCACTGAGATAAGCATCTCTCTCTCTCTCTCTCTCTCTCTCTCTCTCTATCTCTCTCTCTCCAATAATCCCATTATATATATAAGGGAAACTGAAGGGTTACTGTTTGTAAAAGCTCTGTTAAAACTCACCCCAGGAGTATGTTAATTTTGCAGAAGGTGATCAGGAATATTGTTTTGTGCAAGTATAATGAAAAACGGGCAATGGTGTAATATTACAGAGGTAATGTGGTGATTACTGAGTTTTGTAATGTTAAGAGTTAAGAAATATTCTAGGTAAAGAAAATTATTGTTTTTAATAAGTCTTAGTGCCTTGACAGTGTTGTCTATAAGAAAGTCTTAGAAAGACATGAGTTTAACTTTTTCTTTTTTTTTTTAAAGAGAAATGTTCTTGTGAAAGATAATCTTTAGGCACATTTTTGGTGGTTGGTATATTTCCATTTTTGCATATTGCATTCTTATATGTCTGTGCTATCATATTACTATAATTTTATAATTACTGTGTTTTGTTGGTGATTTCTTAATATTTTGTTAGTGCCTTCCTGTTATTGAGATGTTAGAGAATGTTTATGTGGATTCCAGTCAGTAATATTTTGGTGAATGTTTGTGTTAGGTAATCAGGTATATACTTGGCACTTGAGTGATAGTTAATAGTTTCAATCTTACCTAACTAAATTACTTTCTTAATAAATTAGAGTTTTTGTGAATTAAACTTGATTAAGAAATACTTAAATCTTACACTTTGTCAATTAATAGTAAATCTTTTGGTGTGAACTGCATATAACTTTTGAACTTGAAATAAACCTGTTTTGTTTAAAGTTTAAAAAAAGCCACAGCATTTCAGTTTGACCACCAGTAAATAGAGACATTAATGGATGTGTACAAGGTAAGTGATGTATCTGTTTGTTCACCTGAGACTTATCTAGGTAAATAGAACCAGAGAGAGACAGTTACAGTGTTTGTTGAAGTGATACCCATTATCCACTAGTCTGGATATAACTTAATAATTGTTGCTCACCCACCAACTTGATGAAGTTACATTCATATTCTCAAGTGACAAGTAAGTTTTATGGGATCATTGTACCTTTAGTGATTCAGTCATACCCTTTGTTATGAGGTTTCAAGTATCTGGCCTATGTGAAATAACTTTTTGGAATTATTATTTGTGTAATAACCAGGTGCTTGATGACGTGACAATATATATATATATATATATATATATATATATATATATATATATATATATATATATGCTATATATATATATACATACTTACACCCACACACATATACACACACACATATATATATATATATATATATACATATATATATATATATATATATATATATATATATATATATATATATATATATATATATATATATATACATATATATACACAAGTGCACCAGTACCTGGTTATTACACAATTAATCACAGAATTCAGAAATTTACCTCACTTCAGCCAGATACCTGAACTCTCATAACAATAAAAATTATGACTGAGTACTATAAAGGTAATAGTGATCCCTTAAAAAGCTCATTAATTATGTGAAAAATCAAACTAATTTTATCAAAACAATTGTGAAATTATCAACTATTAATCAAGAGATATACTAGAGTAAAGGGCATCACTCCATCAAACAACTTTAACTGTTTCTGGTCTTGATCACTTAGCAAAACTAAATAGACAAACATGTGTTTATCAATTTGCCTTGTGCACACAGTTAATCCTATTCACTGGTGGTCATTAAATGAAAACACTGTTTTTAAAAACACTAAATACAAACATTTATTTCAGGAAAATAAAAATTTATAATTAGAATTCACAATCTGAAAAATTTACTATTACTTGAAAACAACACAAAAATATTTTTTATTAATTTTAGAGTTGAATTATTAAACAAAACTAAATCACAAAACTTTAATTTATCAAGATATTAATTTAATCAAGCAAAATTTAAACTGTTAAGAATTACTCAAGATTTGAAAAGAAAATCTTAATAAATGAAAATTAAATCAAGTATGCAATGTTAAATAAT
>NC_089752.1:75155611-75178111 GCF_040412425.1 Macrobrachium rosenbergii | reverse complement strand
GTAGTTGTGAACTGCAGCCTGCACATACCTTTACATTACCTTCAATTCCTTTGAAAACGTTGTCTAAACTGGTGCCTCCGTATTTCTCTGTCAGTTCTCTCTGATATATATATATATATATATATATATATATATATATATATATATATATATATATATATATATATATATATATATATATATATATATATATATATATATATACTCTCTATATCTATACATATATATATATATATATATATATATATATATATATATATATATATATATATATATATATATATATATATATATATATATATATACTCTCTGTCAAATTCAATTATTCTCACCGATATAACACCAACAAATTCTTTCTTTGATTTAAAATTTTCATAGTCTTATTATATTTTAGTTAACTTATTATTTCACCATTGCTCTACCTTTACCGGAACGTTTTTCTCTTGAGTTCTTAGCCACTTCCTCCCTGGATCCTTATCGATGTTTTAGACAATAGTTCAAGCTAGTTACTCTACCCACAAACAAGAGAAGAGTTAGACCATGGCGGATACGTTGTGTTTGGACGTGTTCAAAGGAACTCTGTTTTTCGCTTAATGTATCTCTCTATCCACGATATTGAGGTCTCTCATTGCCTCTCCGTAAAAGTGCAAGGCTTCTCCTGGCCGGTTGTATGGATACACATGTTCATCGCCTTATTACAGGGAATATCTGATATTAAATATGTGTACACCATTAACTAAGTTATGTTTTTTGAAAATGTCATTGCCTATGTATATACACTTTATTTGGCAATTGATTTTAGCTTTCTTTATTGCTGGTATTTTTTTTTTTTTTTATGAACTTGGCTAATGGCTACAAACTTTTAGTCCATATAATTGTTTGGTACCCAACAATAAAAATTCGTAACATTAGTTGTTCCGATTTTTCATTATATACTTTTTCTAAGATATATCGAAAGTGGTCGGAAACTTATCAAGATTAAATAGGCTCTAGACAGTCAAAATGCCCGTGCAGCCTGGATAAAATAATATCAGAAAGAGGTACATTATATTCTGAAATTATCACTTTCTGGTTATACGAGTATCTAGTTAATAGTATCCTCACTTTGTATTCTACAAAAAGTGAGAAAATGAAACATCCATCACAACTTGCTAGTTAAGCGATAACGTACATTTAGAGGCCATTTCATCGGAACTATTTTGAGCCTGAATGACAAACAGTGCCATAAAACTTTCATGTGTCGTCGTAAATGATGACAGGACCCCTGTAATTATACAGAGGTCCCTCTTTAGCAAGGCACCTATGGGTAATAACAGGAAGTCAGGTTCTCTGGATCCCCTGTTTACAATGGCCAGTAAACCTTCAAACCTTTCCGCCTCATGCACTCAGCTCGTTAAACCAACTGGAGCAGTGCAAAGAAAGACTCCTGCTGTCGCATTTTGCTTGAGATTCCTCAATTCTCTTCCAAAGTTAATTTCATCCGGAAGCAAAGTTGGATGGTTATAGTTTCAACCGTCTTTACACTTGTTTAGTAATCTCATTGTCTCTACAAATAACGAGATATTAGGAAAAGTTTTCGATGGATCCGAGGTAATTCTTGTCTAAGAATTATAGTGAAATGAAAAACTGATCGAGGTTTGAGATAGAGCAACATTTATCTTTTTCTGTTATTTTCAATTGATATCACCTTACGATATTTAAAATAGATTTCCAGTTACCGCGAGTTTAGTGATTTCACCAATTGTATTTCTCCTCTGACCTATATGATGAAGACGTAGATCTCAACAAGTATTTCAGTTTACTGCATTAGTTATGCTCATAGGGCTATCAGTTGCAGATAAGCATGCCCTCTGAGGGCTTCCTGGATGTTCGAACTAAATCTATCGATATGGATATTCACTTGTACATTTTAACTTTTCATCTGCCTGCCTTATTTTTCATAAAAGGAGCATGGAAAGCTCAAATCTCGTGTTACAGAACATTTTGTTACTTTTTTTGATCTGGATGAGTTTTGAAACTATTAAGGAAGATAACTCTGTTTAAACTAGCTGCTTGTACAAATACTATAAAATTAAGATTAATATTTCGACAGACATAACTCCACCACACAACAAAATTCATAAAGCGAGGAAATTAGTGTAGATTTCGGCAGAAATAAAACGAATATTTATTTTTAAAGTCAGCAACAGTTCCGGAAAACTGTCCCTTACAATGCAAATGACGGTAACGAGGAAATATGCTTCTGAAAGGATTTTTTTTTTTTTTTTTTTGGTCAGTGTGCTGTATGGAACCGAGTGTGAATAAATTAATAATGGTGGAAAATGGATGAAAAGAAAGAGAGACTTTTGTAGTTGACCGCGTTATCGATGGCATGACGTTTAGACGCTGAATTAAATGCCAGAATATAGTTAATCCTTCCTATAACCACCCGAGTCGCAGGTGTTAATAGAAATGCTTGGTATGATGTTTCCTATTCCTATGAAGTGGATGGCTGGCGTATGTGTAACACATCTTACCCTTGCTCCCTAATTCGCAAAGTATTAAATTTTTTTCCCAGTAACGAAATAATGAACTACATTTTATGACGTCTGTCCTTCCAGTTCAACATCCGATGGATATTCTGTCCGTCACTATTCTAATATTTTATTGCACCGTCAGCATATTTTTCAGAAACACTAAACGAATTTTATAATAATGTCTCTAAAAATTTAGTTTATAGTATTAAACTTCTCTTGAGAATTAATTCGCACTTCTTGCAAAAAAAAAAAAAAAAAAAAACAAGATGTGGTTTATGTTCATAACCTTACAACCATAGTACCCCATAGTATTCCATAAACATTTTAAGATTTCGATTTCGCAAGACTGATTTTTCTTTGCACAATACGAAGAAGTGCAACAACACCAATGACTGTAATGCGTGAACCTGCAGACACACCCTGTACATACGATGCAAACAAACATTGCCTCAATTATTCAGGAGTATCCACGTGTCATGAGCGGAAGAGGTCATATGGAACATACGACTGCCATTCACCTTCAATAGCTATTGATTGTAATGCTTTTGTTGGTACACATGATTCTTGATAAAATGAATAAACACCTTGCATAACTCATTGCGTATTGCTAATCAGTTTTATCACTTTGAAACTTTTATGTACTTTCCTAGATCATAGATCATTAATCATATGTTATATCTGTTAGGAATATTTCATAAAAGCTCTCCTTTCAAAAACGTTTCTTGGCACTTTCCAATGTAGCTATGAAATTTATTTCAGATTTATCATTTTCAAGATACTGGTCCCAAGCATAATGTAATAATCATCATCTTAATAATCATATCATAATAAATTGTGTGTGTGTATTATTATTATTATTATTATTATTATTATTATTAGTAGTAGTAGTAGTAGTAGTAGTAGTAGTAGTAGTAGTAGTAGTAGTAGTAGTAATAGTAGTAGTAGTAGTGGTAAACTTTAACTAGAATAAACACTTTATGTTTCCATGAAAGAAAAGATAGCAAGATTTACTGACGCCCAGACAAAGGCGCAATACCTCTAAAACGGTAACACGAGCGATCTGAATTGTGGGTTGTACATGCAGATATGTCTCTAGACACAGAAAAGGCTCCAAGAAACGTAAACTACTCAGTATATGTCTGGTAAAAGTAAATTTTGAACTGACGATTGTATCATAAACGGTAAAATATTCAGATTCAAAGGTTTTCGGATTATGGGTCTTAGAAAAGTTCAGCGCACCATGGTCAGACATGTCTGGATCACGGAGTTCAGTTTTGCACTTCGATGTATGTTTTATTCATACGTCTAAGAATCTCATATTTTGAAATGATAATTACATCCTCATATGTGTGTGCGTGTATATATATATATATATATATATCTACATACGTATATACACATACATATATATATATAAATACACGTATGAGCATTATGTATACTGTACATACATACATATACTGTTAGAAAAATTAGATAGGGAGAATACAAAGAGAGAGAGAAAAAAAATAGAATAAATAGAGAGACAAAGAAGGAGAATAAAAAGAGAGAGAGAACAATAATTAAGCCTGGGTTATTTTGCATCGAGAGAGGCTAGAAGTGCTGATTGATGGAAACCACCTTCCACGAACTCAAAACAGTGAGCGAGTATATCACGCCCAGGGCCATAAAACCGACTGTAAAATCTGGAAACTGTGGCCCCGCGACTTAGCTTACTCAGGGATTTCTCAGCACCTCGTCAAAAGCTAACGCCAGCCATATCTATAACCCTGCCTTCAATAGGAGGCGTTTTCATGGAAATTCCATGGAATTGGGGACTGGACAAAGTGATGTACTTCAACACCCTCCAATCAAACATTCTAGGGAGGGGTCTTTTACACCTCTAGATAATTTCAATCAAATCCTCTAGGAGGTTTTGAACAACCACCCACCAACGTCCTTCCCCATCAACTGTTTGAGGAGGCCTTGCGAATAAATTCTTCCAATAGGACACTGGAAGGAGGAGGAGTTGCAGAAAACAGGAAAAACCCAGAGTTCCAATGAAACAAAGAGGAGAGCAGAGCAGCGTTCGAGTTCAAATCCACCACAGGGAGAGTTTATCTCTCCTTGCTTTCGTACTCCCAAAACAGACTGAATTGAAGTATCTAATAAGATTGATTTTGTTATCATAATTGTAACTGTAAATTGTACTTAAGTTTGTAATTAACTTTCGTCATTAAATCAAGAAATTACAATCTCGTCTCTATTACGCCTTTGTGGGAGATGTCAGTAGTTTAAGATAATTTCCCTTCAACAATAGCAGGTTCGTGAATGACAGACGACGAGAGACGCAGTGACGACGGGGTCAACACTTAAAAGAATCTTGCAGGTGAGAGGGAATAAAAAAAATTTGACGGGCACGACATACGGTGGCAGCGTAAGCGGATCCAGAAGGCGAGACGAAACAAACGAACATTAACAGAAATATCAGTGCAATTACTTAAGTTACAGTGAAACGAAAATCTACAAAACGAGCTTAAATTTTTACGACGGCGAGCAAAACTTATATGAAGAAATAAAAAAATCCTGCAATAGAGCGTCAAACAAAAGTGAACAAATAACAGTATTGGTGCGTCACGAAGAAGCAAAACACAGAGAACAGTTAACGACAACAGAGTGAGCCAGACATCGACAACAGCAACAAGCACCGGTGTTTAATAAACTATCTCTACGGGTGTAACAGAAAAACAACGCAGAGTGTGTTTTAACGAAGGCAACAATAAAGAAAACCACAGCTTTACGGTTTCATAATAGCAACAACCCGTTAGTCATCGAGAAATGAAATTTACTGTTCTCTCTCTTTAAATGTGTGAATAAGTGAAGATTATTTAACATCTCTTTATAAGATTGAAAATTAAGGAAACTCTCTCTAGTGAATTATTTTTTTGCGTAATTACCATTATTACTCTCTCTATGATAATTATTTGTTTAGTAAATAATTTAGATAAGGAAATAATTATATTTTTTTCTTTCTTTGAGAAATTATATGCAATTTTGTGTACTCATTGTGATGATTTTTTTATGATAGTGCCCAGTTCACATTGATTTTTTCGTGTGTATTTGAATGATACTTTGAAGGATTTAATTTACTTGTGCACTTGAACTTAGTTGCGAGTTTAATTTTTTTACTGTTATAATTTGACAGTTTCTTTTATTTTATGATACAGTGTGCATAGCGAAAAATTTTTATAGATACAAAATGAGATGCCAATTTGAATAAATTTGTTTGAACAATACAAAGAGTATTTGACAGTGCTGAGCACTGTTAGACATTCACCTTACGATTTAAGACTGTCGACACTCCGGAGCGTAGCCGAATTCAGACTAAATTCCCACTCCAGCTTTAGTACAAGGAAATACTAATATGCTTAACTAAACAGGAACCAAAATAGTGTTAATCATTCTAATAATACTAAGAGCAATAATAATAGTAACAATACTAATAATATTCGCACCTTACAATATCGCAATATGAATCCAGCAGCTGTGATAACAACAGCCACACGCTTCTGTGGACAGGTGAATGATTCAAATCCTGACAAAAGCCGACTCGAATCTTATACAGTAAATCATTGGCTCGCAGATGCAGATAGTCGCATAACTTCAGGGAGAATAACAGATGAACGAGCTAAAATAAATGAAGTCTTGCTTCTCGTCAGCTCAGAACGTGGTGACGCTTACAAAACTCTGAACTCCACAAGTTTTAGCAAACTTAATAACTATTCAGAATTCAAAGAAATTTGTTTATCACTCTGGGAACCAGTAAATATCACTGACAGTTTATATAACATAACTAGTTATTAACCCGCAATATAAAATAATTGCTAATTTGTACGCAAGCGTGGAGAATGCAATAGAGAAAATAACAGAACACTTAAAGAAAACAGGCATTACCATAAGAGATAAGACACAGTTTGGAGATAGTGTCAGTACCTTAGTTGAGCTAAGACATGTTTTAAATTGCTTGTCATTTGCAGCAATATATAATGCCCTTGGAGAAGAGGAAAAGAAGGCTTTCAGAAAATAAAAATTGATCCAAAGAAAACAGCCTTCAGACATTGAAAACGATGAAGAAATACAAAGAAAGAATAAATCTCTCCCAGAATTTGTAGGAACAACAGAAGCACAAAATGAAAGGAAAAGCAGAAATAATAATCCTACTTTTAAAATGAATAATAAGTTCTATGATAATTCCAGACAAGTAGGGAATAGAACAACTACCTTTCAAGGGAAATATGCCCAAAATACCAAAAGAAAATAGAATCCAAACCAGAAATGAAGATATAATCAAACAAAGAGTGGTTCTCCCAAACCTTATAAATATGGTCAAAACTCAAACACAAATAAACTATTCCGCTCAAGGAGCACGACCAAAGACAGCCTGTGAAAACTGAGGGTATACAAATCGTTTTACAAATGAGTGTAGAAAGCCACAAGTCTACTGCACAGTTTGTAGAAAAGTAGGACCGTTTAACGAAATTGCTGATTTGGAACACAAGAAGGAAATAAAGAAATAGTTGAATTAAGCAGCAATCGCTCAACATCAAAACACAGTAAGGTCTTCAAGTCGAATGACAAATTATACACATAGACAACAAGAAAGTCCCTTCAAGAAGATAATCTAAAAGTGAAGAATTAGCAAAAAGGGGAAGTAAAGGTTCATCCGCATTATCCTATTTTTTGAGTAAAGAAGCTGTATTTTCCATGGAGGAAGAAGAAACAATCAGAAAGGATTTACCTATCATTAAAGTTCTCATAAATAACAAAATATGCACTATGCTAACGGATTCAGGTAGTACTGTAAGCATAATTGATAAACATACATTAACAAATTACTTAGGCGTTAAAAAGAAACGCTAATTCGGGAATCAAAAAACAGAATAATAAAAGAGGTAGCGGGTAAACAGATTAAAAGTTTAGGAAATGTGAACTTAAAAATAGACCTTTCGTCACATAAATCTGCTGAAAGTTTTATGGTTCTAGAAGACAGATTTTTTCCCGCACAAGTATTGTTCTCATTTAATCTAATGAAGGGATGTGGAATCATCCTGGACTGCAGAGAAGGAAGAATTTACCGGAAACAGGATAATCAAAGAGCGTATGCTTTACGCTTGAAGATTTTCACCCAAATCACAGTCAGTTTGTCTAAGACAGCTAAACAAGCGAGAAAGACATACATAAAATAAATTACCATCAAAGAACAATCAAAATAAAATGGAAAATAATGAAAGAAGGAATTCCCACAATTACAGGATAGAAGCCCAGAAGATGTGCACATCCAAAAATTATATACTCAAGGATAGAAATGACCCAGATATAAATATGGTGATCACTAAGGTTCTGAATATAACGAAAAACAAGGCGCCTACTGATAAACCTGAGATAAATACATATAGTTATAGCAGTAGTAATAAGTTGTGATAATGAAAGGGTACTAAATGAAGTATTGTTATTAAACAAAATAAATAAAGTGGATATAAATAATGTAGCAGTAACTGAAGAAATTAATGAAGATGCAGAACATTGTTACTTTGCAGAGATAGAAGATGAAGAAATATGTTGCGTAAGCACTGCTGATGATAATAAAGTACAGTTCATACTAAATAGACAAGCGATTTTGCATCCAAAGTGTTTAACAAAAATACATTTAAGGGGAAAAGAAGAGATAGAAGTTAAAGACGTTCTGTTATTAAATGAAGAATTGCAAGAATTCGTCAGGATGGATAATTCCTTAGTCCATATGAAGGGTAATGCTTGTAAAGTTTATGTCCCAAAACTACTCAGATAACAGACCAACACTATATGCAGGCATTGTCTTCTGCAAAGGAATGCCTATTAACAATCCATTACTAACACTGGAAGAAAAAGCATCTTTCTCTGTAACTGGTCAAAGGTCTGAATTAAGCAAAGAAATGAATAAAACAGATTTCCCAGAAAACAGAATAAATTAATTCAGGTATTAGAAAATACAGAATGCCAATAGCTATAGAGAGATAAATTAGGCAGAACAAATGTCTACAACATAGAATTTTGTTAGATGATGGAACAAAACCATTCTTTATTCCTAATTACAGGTGCAATAAAACCAAAGACCCATAGTTGATAATTTTGATAGAAAAATGAAGAAAGATGGGGTAGTCATTCCTTCAAAATCTCCATATAATTCTCCCATTGCTACTTATTCAAAGAAAAGATGGAAATTGGAGACTGTGATAGATTATAAGTTAAATTCAACACCATCCCAGATAGAATGCCGTGCCAGTAATTCCAAGATATTTTAGCTCAATTAGGAGGTGCAAAAATATTTTCATCTTTAGATTTACTGAGTGGATATTGGCAAGTGCCTTTAGAAGACGAGTCGAAACCATACACAGCCTTCAGCACACATAAATAACACTTACAATTTGAAGTCATGCCATTTGGACTCACTTCGGTATCTTTAACTTTTGTTAGATTAATGTTGCAAATCCTAGGAGATATAGAAAATGTTGCAGTTTACCCAGATGACGTTATCATTTTTAGTAAAGATTTAGAAAGTCACCTCAAAATTTTAGAAATAGTCCTAGAAAGATTAAGAATAGCAGGACTAAAAATCAAATTAAAGAAATGTCAATTGTAATGAAATCCTTGGAATACTTAGATCATGAAATTAGTGAAGATGGACTGCTCATGCAAGCAAGCAAGATAAGGGCAATAGTTGAATATCCAGCTCCTACAAATTTGAGAAAAAGCATTCAGACGATTCCCTAGGAATGGTGGATTTACTATAGACCTTTCATTAGGGTTTTGCTACAGTAACCAAACCATTAACAGAATTAACAAAGAAAAGGGATGTCAAATATGAATGGAATAAAGAGCAAGAGACAACATTCCAAACAGTAAAGAGTAAAATGACAAGGAATCTATATTAGTCTGCAGATTTCTCCAAAGACTTCATGGCTGTGTGGTGCCTCAGAAGTACAGGGCTAGGGTCTGTATTACTGCTAAAGGACAAAACCAGAATGAGGCAGTATTTTTGCCAGTAAGAGTCTTAAATGCAGCAGAGAAATTGCTTTAATAGAAAGGAATGTTGTAGCATTATACTGGGGATTAACGAAATTTAGCCACATAATCCTAGGGCATAAAGTCAATGTACTTACTGATCACAAACCCATTTGTGATTTGTTTAAGAAGAGAACTTTTATAAATAGCATGAAGTTCAATAGATGGTTCATTAGTGTGTTAGAATTTGCTCCAAAATTAAGATATATCCCAGGGAAATTTAATACACTAGCAGATGCATTATCCAGATCCCAAGAAGAAACAGGGAAATGCATTACCACTAATACTTTTTGTTTTAGCTGTCAAGTAAAATGAGCTTAGACTGCGAAAGAGTACAAATACAACTGGAAAGATACAGAAATCAGACAGATAACAGGACAGTTAATGGCAGATGAATCTTCAAAACCTGATTTTGTTTTAATCAATGGGTTATTGTATAAAAGACCAACAGAGAAGAATGGTTATTCTCGTCTATACATCCCAAAAACACTAATCAGTGAAGTTTAAGAACTAACACACTCATATAAGTTAGCAGGACATCCAGGAATTAAAAAAGTCAAGTAGAATCATAACCAGAAATAATTTTTGGCCACATTGTAGTGAAGATGCCAAGAACCTTGTACAAAATTGTGAGGTTTGTAATAGAAACAAGGGTAAAGTAAATCCAAAGGCTCCACTTGAAAAATATCCATCGGAACTCCAACCGTTCCAATGCGTGACGATGGATTTTTTAGGTACATTTCCTACCACTATTATGGGGAATAAACAAATACTAGTCTCTCTAGAATATCTAACAAGATATATAGAGATTGTACCAGTAAGAAGTAGAGATGCAATTACAATAGCAGAAGCTCTTAAATCTAGAATTATCTGAGACATTCATGTCCACAAGTTCTCTGATAACGCAGCTGGTTACTGAACTTAAGAAAAAGTATATGAATTTTAAAGAGATAAATAAATGTCAAATAACAACATATAAACCAGAGTTCAAATGGAGTAGTAGAAAGAACAAATCGTAAAATAAAGGATATCCTGAAAACTTTAGTTAAACCTAATACAGAAGACTGGGATTTGCTTTGGAAGACGTACGGTTGCTAAACAACACTGTAAATGAAACAGTGGGAGAATCACCGCACTACTTATTATACGGATATAAAAAACATTTACGTAATACCTTACTAGATGATGGGAACACACCCGACATACTTATAATTATGATGACTATATTACTTGAAAACTAGACGTACTTATAAAACGATCAAACAGACGGACTAGACTTAATGAGTCTCAAAGGGTTCAAGCAAGGTACTATGACAAAAATACGGCTAAACCAGACATTATAGTAGGTGCTCAGGTATATGTTCAGAATCATGTTCCAGACGGTCGTAATGTAAAAGTTTCTCCAAAATTTCATGGTCCTTATAGAGTATTAGAAGTGTTAAAATTAAATAAGCTTAGGATCATGAATGAGAGTGATCTAAAGGAAAGAAATTGTGTACGTCATGTGAAGTGTACAAACAGACATGGTCCCACTAAAAACTGAAGAAATGTTGAAGATAGGAAGAACAGATAAACAAAGATATGAGCTAAGAAAAAGATAAATTTATGCAGTGTTGAACTGTCATATGTAAACTGTATTTGTAGAAATTAAAATACCTCATGTATATAGAATATCTGATAAGGCTTATTCTTCTTACAGATACAAACATGCGGCTCCTATTGGTTCTCCACAACACTACTGTGTGTGACATCGAAGTGGTCATCCGAAGGGTGCACTACTAGAAAAAGGGATCTGTGAAGTTAATAAAGGATTTAGGAATTGTAAGTATGGAGATATATCTTCAGTGCTTATCAATGAGTTGACGTTGAAAAGATGTTCAAAAGAACTGAAATTAACAATACAGAAAACTAGTAATAACAGTGCATTACCATTTGTTGGAAAAATTGAATAATGACATAGGAAATGTATTAAATACAAGGTCAAAAGTCCTCTGCACCTTTTATAGGGCAGCATAATCAACTATTTAGATGCCCAACTGGAATCTAATGTAGAAAAAGAAAAGGCCCGAATGAATAAATTGGAACAATGGGCAGCAACAGGAGGAACAGTGTTAAATAAAATAATAACTTCTCAAAACTTAAATGCCCAAGAGATAGAAAAGCTAAAGGTATTCATTAACAAAGTAGCAAAATCACAAAAAGAACTGAATGTGTTAGAAAACCGACAGTTTCTGGGTAATTTTATTCTGAATAGTGAATTAATCTTGCAAGAACATAGAGACATGTTAAATGCCATTTTGTTAACTTATAAGGGAATGTTAAGCCCAACATTAATCACTCCGAAAGAATGAGAAGATATAATTAATAATTTTTGGGTAGAGGGGCATTATACCCCTATGGTAAAGGATGTTATGATTTACTATGGTTTAATAACCACCAAGGAGGTTAAGAATAAGATTATTTTAGTGTTACCATTTAATCAGAAAGATGCAGCTGTACTGATGTCCATGTCCTTTCCCCATGTTGATAAAGGAAAATGTAATAATTTCAAATGTCAACAAATCCATTTTGCATTGAAGAACATGGGTTAATGATGTATCATTTTATTACAATGTTCGATTAAAAGTTTGCATAATTTTTTTAAAAGATGAGGAATATATCTGCAACCTTGATAACCTTTACGAAACTACTAATGCCTATCCTTGTGTTCAAGAAATAATTGAAAATAAAAATCAAGAAAAAATGGCATGTACCCAATTATCTAAACACAGCTTTGTTTCCTAGTAGAACGGTCAATTTTTGTATTTTCACTAGATACTATAACAGCCATAATCAACTGCCATTATCTAAGTACTGAAATTAATTTCAGTAATGTTATGCTTTTGACAAGACTTGCAAGTTAAGAATTCCAAACCAATTGTATTATGAACCTCATGTTTTTACTGAAATACAATACAAAAGGAAGGTCCCATACATGAACTATTCTAAGAATATCAAAGGGTTTCACTTGCCTCAATTAGAATTAAAACAACTGAAAGAGTTACCATTGGTAGATGAGTTTTTCTACTACAAAGAAAAGGTTTCACCAATTTTATCTCCAGTCAATTTGATCATAATATTACTTGTGATTGTGGTGTTTGCAATTTTAATCAAATGTATAGTGATTTCAAATATTGAGAAGATTACCTGTAGGAAAATAAAAAGGGCCAAGGAAGAAGAACAAATGTTCTTATAGACATGATTTGTGCCAATTTCTCTATATGTTGTTGATTTTTCATTGTGGAGCCTTGATGGTTCGGTCAGTAGAGCAGCAGACTTGGACTTCATAAAAAGACTGAGTCACGGGTTCAAATCCGCAGCTGGCCGGTCAGAGGGCGGACACTTTGCTATCCATGTGGACACCCCTGGGCTATGTATGTAATCAATGGATAGGTTTGCTGAAAGCAAATGGGTGTTACAGACTAATATGCACACAAACAAAGACACTCCAACATCTAAAAACATAACAGGTTTTCGTCTCAAAGACTGTTGGCTGGAACAACAAATCTCCCTCCTGCTGAGGAAAGGGAGCTGGGGGATTCAAACACGATCATATACACATGTGCTACCGGGGTCTAAGCGATGTCAGGCAGGGCAGCCGATTGAGGCTACGGCCTACCCCAAGGCCAAATCAAAGTCCTTCAAAAGAAGGCATCATGCTTACCCCATATGAAAAATGGTAAAAAGCATGTTAAACGAAGAAGTTGTTGATGTTCATTGTGTATTTACTATTGCAATTAACCATTTTGCACTGTGATAATTCATTGTATGTATGAATATTTCTTAATATTTCTTTTAAATAAAAATTCATTGTATGATGTATGAATTTTCTACAATATATTAGTACATTGACACAATTTATGCAATTTTTTGAAAGTGTTAGTTTATGGGTATTCAAATATATCCTTTATTTTATGTGTAAGTTTACACTTATCGATTTGAAGTATAGTTTTATTGTCACACTGAGGGCAGTGTGAGATAGCGTGACCGAGTGGTGTTAGGTAAATTAGATAGGGAGAATAGAAAGAAGAGAAAAATAGAATAAAGAGAGAGACAAGAAGGGGAGAGAATAAAAAGAGAGAAAGAGAGAGAATAATAAATAATACAGTTGTTTTGTCTGAGAGAGACTAGAAGTGCTGATTGATGTAAATCACCTTACGAACTCAAAACAGTGAGCGAGTATATCGCGCCCAGGCCCATATAACCGACTGTAAAATCTGGAATCTGTGGCCTCGTGATTTAGCTTACTCAGGGATTACTCAGCACCTCGTCAAAAGCTAACGCCAGCCATATCTATAACCCCGCCTTCAATAGGTGGCATTTTCATGGAAATTCCATGGAATTGGGGACTGGTCAAAGTGATGTACTTCAACACCCTTCAATCAAACATTTTAGGGAGGGGTCTTTACACCCCCTCCTAAGATCATTTCCAATCAAATCCTCTAAGGAGAGATTTGAGCAACACTCACCAACGTCCTTCGCAATCAACTGTTTGAGGGGAGGCCTTACAGATAAATTCTTCCAATAGGACACTGGAAGGAGGAGGAGGAGTTGAAGATAACCAGAAAACCCAGGGTTCCAGAGAAACAAGAGGAGAAACAGAGCAGCATTCAGTTCAAATCCCACCACAGGGAGAGTTATATCTCTCCTTGCTTTTGTACTCCCAAAACAGACTGAATTGAACTGTATAATAAGAGTGATTTCATTATCATAACTGTAACTGTAAATTGTACCTAAGTTGGTAGTTAACTTTCGTCATTAAAGCAAGAAACTACAATCTCGTCTCTATTACACCTTTCTGAGAGATATCAGTACTTTGAGATAATTTCCCTTCAACAACAGCAGATTCGTGAATGACAGGCGATGAGACGCGGTAATGGCCAGATGGACACTTACAGGAATCTTGCAGGCGAGAAGAAATAAAAAAATTAGTCAGACATGACACACACACACCACGCGTTATTGATGATGATGAATGTGTTTAATAATAGAATCTACTGGTCACATATACCAGACGCATATGTAATTCTAATAGCCACAATGCCCTCTTAACTTCTCGAATTCTTCGCGCTTTTTTGGATGTACGTAACTACGAAGCTGTAACATCCGCGCAAGAAATTGAAAGAGACTGTGATTGCGGTCGCGGGAGACGAATCCGATCACCTTAACCACAAAAGGAGGTCACGTTGCCCACGAGAAGGATAAAAAGTCTATTAACTCGTACATACATATACATAATAGTTTTCAGATATATTTATTAGGCTGGAGTAGACCCATCCTCACTATCGTAGCCAAGTGGGCAATCGTTTATTGCTTTTAGGCTGGAAAATATATATGCCAGTCTACTGGTCACTTTTGCAGTAGATTCTACTCAACTCTATACTATATTTCAGCCCTAAGCTTTAACTTTTCAGTGCCCACTGGCTCTGATCAGTGAATAAGGTCTATTCAACTCTAATAATATGTGCGAAAAACATACAGTATATATGTATGAGAAGGTAATAGACTTTTATCCTTCTCAAATCAGGCTCAGCTTAACATGACACTCCTTGTGTTAAGGAGTATTGCTGATTCATCTCTGGTGACAGCGTCACAATCTCTTAAATTTCTTTAACGTTTGAATGTTCATAGTTACAACACATCCTAAAAAGCGCGAAGAATAGTGCAACAATTGCTGTAAAATCGTTCAGATAAGTGAAACAAACGCCAGCACAAACATTCCTAAGACTACGCTCTTGAAAAGGGCGCTGGCCACCTGAAAATCCAAGATGGCGGCTATTTTTCCGTCAGCCGCCATCTATGTAGATCACTGGTTTGGGAGCATCTATTGGATGGAATATGCCAGTTTTTTTATACCTCGACTTTAGGTTATAAAAATGTTCCATACCACACATTTATTGAAAACCCTTACTAAATGAATTGTAACCAAGATGGCGTACAAAATGGTTGCCATAAAGTTTTTTTCTATCCACAGCGCTAGAACATGAAGACCAACTGTTTTTATTTAATGGTATATTCATGTGATCAGACAGTTTAACTAATATGCTATTTTCAACTGAAATAGTAATGGTATAGTCACATACAATAACTTATTGTGTCTAAGACTGTAACCATAAAAAAGAAAGAGAGAAATACGGACTAAAAGCGCAGCAAATCCATGTAGGTCTCTCCAACCTACACCTTTAAATTCGAGGATAAGAAGGTAGGCATAGCATGACGTTGGATGCTCAAGCTAGATTATCTACTGAAGAGAGGGCAATATTTATCTAGACTTCACATTTGCAAGTGCACAGAGCTGTGCAGGGAAGACCCGGCTTGTAGCACTTGCACCTTTCCCGACAGCCTGCTTTGCATCCACATTTGGTAAGCTGTTTGGCAACTCTTGGCTAAGAGGCGGGTTGGTTGTCAGAGGACTTGCCATGCTTCACCAGACTTTTGCCATCCCCACTCAGCAGGGTTCTCTGGCTGTGGCTGACACTGGGTGGCCAGCCCCCACACACAACCAGCCTGGTACGCAGCACGCTTGGTGTGTTGGAGGAGAGCTCCCCTGGTTGGTGGAATGGCCTCATATGCCCTTTGTTTTCTGGCAAACATATCAAGTCTAGCCTCATCCACAGTGCCAGCAGTGCTGGATCTTTCATACATAAGTATGACAAACCTCTCCAGGACCTTCAGGTCACTCTCTTCCACTCTGAGAGGGTAGTGACTCAGGTTGGAGAACACAGTGGAGGCCTCTGGAAAGATGTTCCATGTCTGCCAGGCGGTCTTCTTGCCCTTGCTCCGGAGAGCTGACACTGTATCACAGCCTGTGAGGCTTATGGGAAGAAGAGCATGCCATTCACCTTCTCCTGGCCCAGAGAGTTGCACAGGTCATGCACAACAGGATCAGCGCAGGCTCTGGCCTTGGCCAAATGCCACCCATAAGCTTCTCATACAGCCTAGATTGTGGAGAGTGGGAAAGCACTGACTGCTGACAAGAACATCTGTGTCATTTGCTTTACAACATTGATGGTCTTGGCTCCATGTTCTGTGGCATATTTGGCATGGAGAAAGATGCAGTGTCAGCTTCTATAGAAGCGCACTCCAGTCCTGAAGACTAGCCTCGCCAGGTGCTGAGGACAGCAGACCCTTTCGTGGCAATGACAACATTTGTGGCAGACATCAGGCAACTTTTGTCTGTAGGAACTGGAACAACTCTGTCTTGTTGGCATCGTGTCTTAGGAAATTCTAAGCCAGTTGGATGGAATTGTGTTCTTGTCTGTCTGCGCCTTCTCATGACCACGTTTGGGCCTGGTCTCAGCTTTGAGGCTGGATGTATTGTATACATCAAATACAAGATGTGATGATGTGTACTTGCTGCTATAGGATTGTATCACGAGCAGAAATGCGCGCCAGTGCATAGCCCTCAGGTCTTTCCCTTTCTTTGTTGAGCATGGACCAGCTGATCCATCTACAATGAGGACATCAGTCTTTGGTTCTTCCAAATATTCTAGTGCCAACATGACTCTCCAGGACCGAGGTCAGCTGAGACTTCTGACATGTGTACAGCCACCACCCTCACTAAAGGAAGCTGGGAATGTTTGATTCCTCGTGCTGGAAGAATTCCTGCAGATCACATTCACGGCTCTGACAGATAAATAGCTTTGAAGAAAGCTGGCAATCCTCCTTCAAGTTTCTGCTTTGACTGTTCTACAGGAGCAGCTTCTTGCCTGAAAGTCAGTTCTGTTCTTCTTTATCGGCTCATAGAAGGAGACTGCATTGTTTGTAAGGTCTAGAAAACTTCTGAAATTTAGTGCGGCCTCTGTCAAGGTGTGTCTGTAGAAGTTCTGCTGAGCTGGGGTGGGCAATGTCTTTGTCAATGGAATACAGATCTGGCTCTCTTCCTGAAAGGACTTCCCCAGGAGTGTTGCAAAGCCAATGACAGCTTGCTGGCTCTCCAAGAATGTCTTCTGCGCATGGGGTGTTTGTTCATGGTGTGTTGTCTGCTCATTAGACTCCTTACTTTGAACCTCTGTTTCGTATGCAGACACCAAGCGGATGATCTCTGGGCCAGCCACCATCCATCTTCTGAGTGCTGAATGGATCTTCAGTCAGCCCAATGGCCTCCACGCCATCCTTTATAAAACATTGGTCTGCTCATGAGCTTGGTCAGGAGCCATTGCTGAGAGCAGCAGGCTGGTCTTGTGCACAACAAAGTTGCCAGCCTTGAACTCTTGTGCAGCTCTGGGTGTAGACTCTCTAGGGTAAGCATGTCCCTGAGGTGAATAAGCAGCCAACGAGCATAGTTTGTATTATTGTTGGAAAAGAAGTAGGGTATCAGCTCATGCAATGCCTGGCAGTAGAGGACAAAATTGGCCTCACGGAAGGACCTGATCAGTAGGAATATCACAAGTTCCGTAGACAACACCATGTGCCAGAAGTGGAACTGTGGACTCTGCTGTCTTCGAAGGTCACCACTCCTCAAGCTCAATGCCTGCTCATTGTTGTTTTGCTTTCTCAGCGTGAGTCAGTGTATGCTGTCCTCAGGAGTTTGTACAAACTAGAGGCTGTAACCTGGTGCATCTGCCGTGTCCTGGTTACACTTGCAGCTGACGGAAGGATTCTGCAGTTCCAGATGGAAACAACTCCTGCCTCACAGAGCTCCTGTCCAACCACTGCCATGAAGAGTACCAAGGAATGTCATTGCTGCCATCTGTGTGAACCACAAAACATTCACCAGATACTTGTCTTAGCCATGCTGATCGAGCCACTGCCACTGCCACACCCATAACTGCTCACGGCATAGGTGGCTGATCAGCTGTGATTGGAGCATCTGGCGGGGTTCAGAAAATCAGTGACATCCTGCACTTTCTGCATCACGTGTTTGATCATTAGCAACAGAATGAGCCTGATCCATGGGAGAGGAAGCAATGAAGTTATGGTTACTTCAAATTCTGGGCTTCTCTTCATTGAAGCGTGATAGGCTGACCCGCGTCGATTCACTGCATCATCTATTTCCTGGGTGACTATGACCTTGTCTAGCCACTGATACTCAGTGCAAGCTCGTGGCCTCAAGATATCTGTGGGTGGCTTTGGTATTGCAGTGTTTGGTGGCTGGGGTTCTTTGTTTGAAAGGAAGCTGGTGAGATGTTTGTGAATGTGTCCGGCAATTCAGCTGCGACCTCACTTTCTCAGGTGCAAACTTTAGTTACTGTCTTTCCTGTTGTCAGTGTTCTCCCTGGTGGTGCTGAAATATGGAGATGCTAGTTCCATGGAAGGAGGTAGTGGCAGTAGTTGCAGATGGGTTGTGAGTGTCGTTTGTCCATCACTGCAGTGGTGAACAGCCCTTTTCGCAGTACTGGGGACAGACCACACCCTCCTCCACATATTTGCTAACTGTGGCATCTCTAACTGTGCAGAGACCTCCAGTACTCTGTCATAAGAATACTGGCCATACTGATGTAGCATTTCAACCAGGTTTCTCTTCCTGGTTTTGGCATAGACTGAGAGTCCCATGTAGACTGGGAATGGTGTTTCTCTGTCTTTGGAATGTCTATGAGTTGTTGCTCCCTCTTTGTATCGGGAGTAGCAGTTGAACTGCATGAGCTGTGCAATGGCCTGGTCTGACTTTGATGCTCCAAATCGTAACTGTGACTTGATGTCAGCCCCATGCTCAACCATCCTAAACTGGAGCAGGAGAGGAGGCACAAGAATTTAGTACACAAGCCTCAGAAAATGTGCCATCAAACCGTGACCCAGTGATCAAGTATAGACTTTCTGAGGAGTATTTGCTGCTTTAGCAATGATAACTGCCTCTGAAAGATCAGATGATTGAGCAAGTGCTTTTCCCACATCTTTTTGAAATGCAAGTAATACATCTCTGCCAGATTTATGAGCCTCAAGTTCTGGAATTTCTGCCAGAAGTTTGTCTTTGAGTCTCGTGGAATTTACACTTGGTGACTCTACACCTAATTGTTCCAGAGCGTTGTTGGTAGAGGTGCAAATGTCTGCCAGCGAGAAATGTGACTGGATCATCTGAACAAAGGTTGTTTTCAACAATGTATGTCATCTCCAGTTCTGACAGGACTGAGTGGATACACATCTGATTCTGACTCAGTGCTACCTTGGTCTTTCTCAAGGCTCCTCAGGTAGGACCTTTTTCTGTTGTAGAGGGCTGGAGCAGGCATGGTGATAAGCAAGCTCCTGTGCAATGACATCCCCACCAGTAAACTTAGCAGGAAGCTTGCCATCACTAAAGTATCTCTGCATTCACGCAATTTCAAGTCAAGGCCTGATACTAGCCTGTCTGAGATCAGATGCAGGTGCCACTTTCTCACAGAAAATGCAAACTTCATTGTCATGACTGGTTGGCGCGGTTTGCGACCTTAGTCTCAGTGTTGCTGGTCTGGTCATTGGATTGGCCGGCTTTCTTGCGGTCCAGTTTAGTGTTGTTAAACAACAGCGACAGTTCACATGGTATTTTGCTGCATTTTTTCCTGAGTGGCCTCTATGCCATCACCTTCATCAGCCTTGCTGGATCCATTATCAGTAACATTTCATTAATTTCACTGAACATGGGAATGTTCCTTGCCAGCATTAATGTACCATCATGGTCTAGGACGCTGATGACTTGGAAGTGTCAAGTGCTCACCTCTTTTGTCAGCCTTCTGACAAAGACAACACAAACTCAGTTTGTTTTTCTACTACTCAATATTGGATTGGCATCATTCTGCCATGATTTCACTTTGATTAAGGCCGAGGGTTATCCTTTATACCTTAAACAAAGCACACATTCCTGTATGGGATTCAACTAGGTTCGGTCTCCCTACACCTAGCCCGATCATTCATCCAGTGCCATTTAAGTCCCGTGTGATCTGTACACCATCCGGGTAAGTACATGAACCATCATGTACAACCCCCATACATAGCTCGGCTCTCGCTGGCACATCCTGTCTATTCAGGTGCGGCTATCTAACTATAGCTGGTCTGGGGCTGTTAGAAAGCATTTGGGACACTAAACTAAACTATACTACAACTACTAGTCTAAGACTACAGGATTAGTAAAGCTGGATTAGCTGGCACTGAACCCCATGCTGAGTTACACAGCAGTGATGTCACCAGTGTGCCCTGGTTATGTGCAGACATACACTCTTTTACATTTATTAATTTTCCTTCAAAATTGATGAGTTATTCGAAAGAGATGGCCTCATTAGGATCTAAAACCACAGAAACCAAGATCCATGTGGCGATGGTGTTGAGCGGGCATTATTTCTCATTATAATTGGTGTTTCTACCTTTTCTTGGCAGCCATATAGCCCCCATATTTAAGGTAAACTGTACTGGAAGCTACAGAAACATAATATTCACAAGAAATAGTATGGAAGAGCTTTACCATATTACTGAAGCAAATACATGCCATTCTAGTGAAAAATTAGCCAAAATCTGTCAAATACTAGCCGCCATCTTGGAATTTGGCCGCCATATTAAATTTTTTGCGTGGCCAGCGCCCTTTTTCTGATAAGAACTTTAAAGAGCACTTGTGCAAGAATTTCATACTTGTTTCACTATCTGAACGATTCTTATGAAATATGCAATTATCTGCTGCACTAGAATTCGAAGTTAGCGCATTGTAGCTATTAGAATTACATATACACACACATACACACACACACACATATAGTTGTATATATATATATATATATATATATATATATATATATATATATATGTGTGTGTGTGTGTCCTTCAGTGTGTATGTGTGTGTGTGTGTGTGTGTGTGTTTGTGTGTGTGTGTGTGTGTGTGTGTGTGTAGAAATAGCGTCTATGAGACAGTGAAGGGAGAAAGACTAGTAATGTCATGGAAGAGAGCAGAAAATTACAAAAGCCCCACTAATTATAGATCATATAATAAATCATATTTATATAGATGTATGTGTTTGAGTATACGGCATATATACATAAAATATATATATACATAGAAAGAGAAAAGAGATAGAGAGAGAAAAATTAAACAAGGACAACATGGTTCGGCCCTTTACTGGATAATGTGTAATTCTGCAAGTTAATGCCATCACTGTTATATCCCAGAAAAAGAAACAGCCAGAGAAGACCAATTGAGTATCTCACCGCCGCGCTGACCAGGTTCCACTTAACTTGTTTTGACTAAGAACTGAGGAACTCAGTTCACAAACATTTACGACGTCCTGGCTACCTTTAATAGACAATTGAGGCAAAGGGAGAGAGAGAGAGAGAGGGAGAGAGAGATGTGGTCTTACTTCCCATAATCAAGAATCAAAAAGCATTATCTGTATATGACATCCGTATTTGTGTGTCAAGAAGGAATAGGTTGTTTTGAAAGCACTCACATAATATTTTAAATGGTCTTCCCATTTCGTTAATAGAGTGGCCTAAATTGTATTAGTTTTTTCGCATTTGGTAATGATTAAATTCTGTAAAATATTATCTAGCTTCCTTTAGACTAAGCAGTGGTTATTTAAGGGTGAAACGCAGAAGTTTAAAAGCGATAAGTACCCATTATACACGTTGACCCTCTATTCCATAAGCTTCTTAACTACATAATATAATGAATATCAAATGGAAAGCTTCTCTACCAGAGCACAGATCAATTAATCTAGAACTATCAAAGAGACCACAGTACAGTCACAATTGCTCAAATGCGAATATAGAACCGAAGTAACTTTGCAAAGTGAGCACCAGCGCATAAATCATAATTATGCCGTCCATTCTCGATATTATAACCTTCACAAGTGATTTCACTGTAAGGTACTGAGGAATAACTGCATTGTGACCTTTCAATATTGTGACTGGATGTTTGATAAGCCTTCGGAATTATGCTGCAGAGATGTCTGTGAAATGTTTAAGAGCT
>NC_089752.1:75118111-75150611 GCF_040412425.1 Macrobrachium rosenbergii | reverse complement strand
TTGAGTTTTCGGTAAAAATACGTATGCATCGTTACGAAGAATCTTTTTCTTTCCTCGAAGTCGTAGCTAAAACTATTCATATTTTGCTGGATATCTAAGATATTTGCTGTTTTACATATAGGTTTCCATCTCAAATAATAAGGTATTCCCAAAAGTTTCCGTCCCGCTTAAATCAGTTACAAATAATAAATGTTTGTGCAAATGTCATTTATCACATATACTGTATATATATATATATATATATATATATATATATATATATATATATATATATATATATATATATATATATATATATATATATATATATATATATTGTTAAATTCTACGATAGATTCTTTATTAATAGTTGATTCATTACTATTATTTTAATGGTCTAACCAGTGCGTAATAAAGCAGAATCTTGATTTGATTAGAACTTTCAGTTGGCGACCTACCATTAATTTTATATGATTTGCTATTTAACTAGTGTTTGCTTTTGAATACTGAGATTATTGTTCAAGGCTAATATTAATAGTTTCATTATATTAAAAAGCCGTGGTCAAAACGTAAGAATACATGTACTGTACACACAAACACACACACACACATACACACACACACAATATATTTGTTTGTGTGTACAGACTTCTCCAGGCAAGTTGGGTGCCAGGAACACGAAGATAACAATATAACACGTCTCTGGAAATAGAATAATCCCAGATAAAGCTTCGTGGAAGTGTGGGTTCCCTCAATAGCAAATATAAGCGGATGGGAGGAATAACTTAAGGTTCGCTACAAGCAAGGGACAATTAATTCACGAATTAAGTCACACAGGGAAAGCACTTGAACCCTGGGTAACGAGACATCAGAGAGAACTGGCTGGGAGAGAAAAAGTTACGAAATGAAATGAGAGATTCAGTGAAAGAAGCAGAGAACTGGTATGCTCGAATGCTCATAGACGCGTACTCTTGATTTGTCTTGCAATATGCACTATTGCAAAGATGGCTGGAGGCTTTACACAGTAGTCCTTCAGATAACACGTGACCGCTTGTGGCCTTATGGGATCCAATTCACTGACAAAGGGCCGACACGTGGCATGGCTGGGAAAAAAATCAGCAAGAGTTCTTCTTACTGAAACTGAACAACGACTGAGAGTGAGGAGGGAGGAGGCTGTTTGGCTTTTATAACTTCCGATTTCACCTGAGGACGAACACCACTTCTTCCTGCGTTTTCACATCAGCTGATCGACTGAAAGAACATTCTAGAAGCAATACAAGAGCTCGCAAAAGTCAGAGGTAGGGGAGGAAAGGGATTAAAATCTGGGAAGTTTGGTTCCCCGGCGCTTAAGCATTCCCGGCACACCTAAAAAGTGCCCTGTCGCTCTTCTATGGGTAGGTATTGACTGGCTACCCCTCACAGCATAGGAATATGAATCTTAATTCAAGAAGGCAAACAGACACTAAATCTGTAATAATGTGTAAATCTGTAATAATATATATATATATATATATATATATATATATATATATATATATATATATATATATATATATATATATATATATATATATTATATGTGTGTGTGTGTGTGTGTGTATAAAATTATTTACTGATGAAATGAAATGAAAAAATATCGCAGAGTCAATTTAAATATATATATATATATATATATATATATATATATATATATATATATATATATATATATATATATATATATATATATATATATATATATATATATATATGTATGTATTTAAATTGACTCTGCGATATTTTTCATCATTTCATTAGTAAATAATTTTTATCAGAGATATAGTATATTTTCCTTCTTATATTTATGGATATAAACTTCAAATTGAAAATCCTCTTAATTTTATTCGAGAGCTTAAAATACATTTTCTAATTCATAAACAGTACATGTTTGTAAGCGCCAGCATTACACGTCCCATTTGTTTCTCTATGGGTGGTATGAGGGACATAGAAGAAATTTAGCCCGAAACTAGTCAATGCCACAGTGAATTAGCACCTAATAAAGACTGCCTAAAAATATGCAGAAAGACTGCCAAAAAGCGCCGCATATATATATATATATATATATATATATATATATATATATATATATATATATATATATATATATATATATATATATATATATATATATATATATATATATATATATATATATATAAGACCTTGAACACCTAAGGGTAAGGCTTGTGCTTAGGGACCTTACCACACGAGCACATGGTGATAATTTGAAGGGTGAATCTACCTGGAGCTACCTACTATTATGGAAAGATATTTAGTAAAAGGCTTTATGAAAATGATGATATATTACATGGTATATAATTCATGGTATATATTGAATCATTTATTATCAGTACTAAGAACCCCCTCTCGAAGCGTGTGAAACAGGTTTCAAGTACAGTATATTAAGTATAAAATATAGCATGTGATATATAATTACTACTGAAAAAAAAAATCAAGTGTTCGTATTACAAATGTAGAATGAAATAGGAGATTAAAAAAAATACAGTATCCGGATGACGACCATTTAAACAATGAGAACCATAACTGTATATTTAATTATCTAAACCAGATTTCGTTACATGAAAATTTTCTACCGGATTTAATGACAAATTATGTACTATTAATATCGTCTTCCCTTCTGAAGTTACCGCTATTGGAGGAAAAAGATTGAAGGAGAACACACCTTACAAAATTCAGGTATAGTTTTACTAATTATCTTGATATGAACCAGAATAATGGGAAAAAATGTTGTTTGCGTTTTCACTGATAGTAGAAGTAGTAGTTGTTGTTGTTTACGTTTTCTAATTAAGAACAGTTATGGTATTTAATCGTAATAGTACGTTTACTAATGGTAGCAACAATAGTAATACCACATAGAAATGACAAACTTTATAAGACTGAATATTGTGAAAAAGATTTAAAGAATTCAGATCCATAAAAGATTTCTTATTGAAACTCAAAACATGTTTCTGTGCCAGAGACTTTGGTTGAATTTCCCTCTGCAAACACGATGTTCCTCTCTGGCAAACATGATTGTCGACGCCTGAGGAAATTTGCCTCCTGCCTTTCCTCAAACATTTCCTAAATCGATGGACCGAACATTGTTGTTCTTAACGATAAGGGTAGTTTATTTCACAATGATACGGTAATAAATACGAGGGTACAAAGAAACAATGTGTAATGTGTATTATCAGGTACGTCCACACACACATTTATATACACACATATATATATATATATATATATATATATATATATATATATATATATATATATATATATATATATATATATATATATATATATATATATATATATTACAGTCAACATATATATAATCAGTCATTAACATGCGTAATGACATTGCTGAAATTTCAGTCATCACGCGTAATGCACTTAGGGACATTGATCCCCCAGGAGCTAGTACTAAACACGGCGAAATACATTTGACCCCAGGGACTAGTACTAAACCCGCGAAACAGTTTAGGTGACTCACTGTTTCGCCGTGTTTAGTACTAGCTCCTGGGGGAATCAAATGTCCCCTAAGTGCATTACGCGTGATGACTGAAATTTCAGTCATTATGCGTAATGACTGATTACGCATTTTGACTGTAACATATATATATAATTGCTCGTGAAGGTGACCTTTGAAAAGTTGGGTCAGCTGTTCGCAGAGTCCATTTTGACTTACACAGCCTATAGGAAAATGCTGAACCATTCGCATACCACAGGAAGTCGCAGAGCTCCTTGATGACAGGACACGGGCAGTGAAAATGCAGTTTCAGCTTAGAACCTTCTAGAAGGTGAACCAGTTGTAAAATCCGGTTTTGAAGGAAGCATTCAAGTAATGTACATGTGTGTATGTGTATTTCGTGACGCCTTGGAGTACAGAGGCGTGTCTTGCTGTACTTTGACCTCGAATGATGTCACGAAGAGTGTGTTCGTATGTGCATTGCCTAATGAATAAAATGGGAGGGATCGTTGAACGATTGGGCATTGCAATCCATTATTTGTATAACTGAGCATGTGAACATGCAAAATGCGAACCAGCAGACATGGGGGTTGTTTTCCAGATGATTTTGTGAAGTGAGTACAACTCATAAACATTTTAGACTTTACTTTCAGAACTATGAACACAGACATTACCCCTGTGGCAGTGAAATTTTGTGTTTCAGCAATTTTTTACATTTTCTGGTTTTTAATATGACGTTTGTTCTTTCACAGGTATTCCATTCCATTTCTCCCTCCTTCACGTTCCTTCTTCAAGGAAGGGAGTGGTATGCCATTTTGAGATGACCTGATTTTTATTAATTGACCTGTTTATGATTTGAATGACAGATGAGTTATTTTCTGTATTTCCTCAAGTAATTGGGTGTTTATGATTTTGGACCTTATTTCCTTAGAAGAACTTTTGATAGTTATAATGAACCATTCCATTTCATTCTTCGTAATTTTTAAGAAGTTATTTTTCGTTGTTTTTTTGTCAATAAAGGTTTAGTTTTGTACTTAGTATCTCATTCCAGTGGTCCTTAGGTTTTAGTTAGGGAAAGGTATAACTTATGATGTCGGCTCACGCTACACTCTATCACACATTATCTCGGGAAAAGCGAGATACCAACCTCTGTTCATAAAACGGAGACTTAAATAAAGTATAGGCTACAGGATTGGCCTTTACAGATTTTTGGTGGCAGCGATATAAGGTAGTTAGGGCAGTTAGAAGGTGTTAGATAGTTAGATAATTGGATAATTAGGCATGTATCCACTTCTGAAGAGACATAATTTAGTGTTGGCATCTCAGAATGGGATTATGTGGGGGTCAGCAGGTAGATATTGCTGGGAGGCGAGCGTCTCTCGGAAGGTAGTATTTCTTGAAGAGTGTTTTGGGTAGTGTAAAACAGTGATATATTGATGGGTATGTTGTGCAGTAATTGCGGGATTATGACCGCTAGAGTATGTTAAAACGCGTGAAGACGCGCAAATATTTTTTTGTCCCTCTCTCTCTTTGTTTGATGGAAATTCGCGCGCTGCTAATGTGAGTGTTGTGATTTTTCTTTTTAGTTGTTACGTTAACGTGGAATTGTCCTTTTCGTTGTGTTGTAGCTGGTGACTGGGACAATTGTGTGTTTCTTTTTGTCATTGTGTTGTAACTGATGTATGGATTGCTACGTTTGTGTTACCTCATCACCACAGTGACGTAGTAATTTCATCACGAGTTTGGGCAGAGCGTCTTGCTTGCTTTGCCACGCCTATGTGAAGCGGTGTGTGCGTGTGCATGTATTGTGCCTGTTTTTGTTTTATATATAGCAATCTACTGTGCGCACCGGCATTTAGGAGTCAAGAGCGGTATTTTATTGGGAACTTTATAATTGGGTAGTGTTTTGTTTGATATTTGCGAGTTGCAGGGTGCAAACATTTTTGCGCAAGTGTGTATGCACTTCTTGGTTTTTGTAATCACACACGTATGTGCGTGTGGGTAAATGTTTATGTATGTATGTGTGTAGAGCATTTGCATTTACTTGAATAACACTTTCTGCTTGGACAAAGGAGGAAGTGTGCACCCAGCAGTTTTTGTCTTTGGAGACAGAGCGAGCCTCTGAGATATGCTGCTAAGCTTCTTTTTTTTTGTAGGTGTCATCAGACCTTCGATGAGGATTGAGGGGGTAGTAGGGAGGGGGTGTTGCTGCTCGTATAGGGTGGGAGGCGAATCTCTCTCTCATTCCCGATTCCACCAGACCCATGGCAAGAGTCCACATGGACATCTTGAGTAATTTCTGTGAATCTAGTTATGGCCATAGGCACCTGCTGGTAGTCATTGACGAGTTAACTAGGTTTGTAGAGATTTTCCCGTTGAAGCATAAAACAGCGGAGGAGGTGGCGATCGCGTTATATTTGCAGATATGGGGCGCCAGAAGTCCTAATCACAGATAACGGATGGGATTTGTAAATCGTACGATGCAATGTCTTGCGGACGTGATGGGGATTAAAAAGGTTAATATTATTCCATATAGAGCAGAAGCGAATGGCTTGTGCGAACGAGCAAATAGAAAGGTTATAGAAGCTCTTAGAATGACCGTGGGAGGTAACGACCCAAATTGGGACCGCTATCTTCCACAGGTCCAACATAGTATAAATGTGATGCTAAGCGATACCATTGGAATGTCTCCCAATGAAGCGCTGTTTGGATACCCAGCGTGAAGTGTGTTTGATCTGTTACCCATTCCAACAGATGACGAGATTGTAAAATCGCTGATTTCAACTGCAAAAGAGAGATATGCGAGCCTTGCTAAGAATCTTGAGATTAAAATGCAAGACATGGTAGATAGGAGTAATGCAAAGCCAGATAGAGTCAAAGTGGCTGTTGGAGATAGGGTTTATTTGAAGATAAATGTAAGGAATCAGCTGAACTATAAGCTGGGTCCTAAGTTTGAAGGTCCGTTCTGGGTCATTGAAGCAAAGAATGGAAATAGATTTGTTGTTCTGGATGAAAACACGGGTGTCTCTCGATTGACACATATTTCTAAGATCAAAAAGACGGGATAATGGGTATTAGCATGGATGCATTCCTGGGTTGTATTGTTGTTATGGTAATGGGTAGTTACAAATCGTTTTTCCTTTGGGGTTTTAGTGGGTTGTAAATGGGCATGACTTGTAGTTTGTTGTAATTGAGGAGGACGTTACTCCGTAGAGTTTTACGAATCTTTAATAGTTTGGGTTCATTGTGATTTCTGATGTAAGCTGCAGTACTTAGTGTAAATTGTGTGCAGAATGCCGTAGAGTTCTGTAGATATATGAATTAGAGTTGTCTTTTTTTTTTATGAATCGCATCTGCAGTTAGGGACTCCATCGTTCGCACTTGGCGATAGTTATGGGTTACTTTGAGTTAATGGTTTGTTTTCATATGACTTTGGGAATTGTGACATGGGCTAATTTCATACGAGATTTGACCCATGTGTTATTATGTAGAACGTTATGATGTGTTTTGTCGTCTGACGCAATATCTTTGAATATAGAGTTACAGAATAAGGGTTTGTTGTTTAGGATTTTGTTTTTGGGGAGGTATTTAGTAAATCGGACTGAACGGGTCTGATCTTTTACAGGTTGGGATATTCCCCCGGCCGGCTGATGAAGAGTTAGAGGAATTTATTTCTGGTGATAGAGATTCATTTCTCGCTATAATGTGGTTCGGATTCCACAATAAGTTGTAGGTCCCGGTGCTAAGTAACCAACTGGTTCTTAGCCACGTAAAATAAGTCTAATCCTTCGGGCCAGCCCTAGGAGAGCTGTTAATCAGCTCAGTAGTCTGGTAAAACTAAGGTATACTTAACTTAGGTTGAGATATGTCAGTTAGGATTTAGGAGAGGTTTAGGAACTTTTTGATAGGGATACCGAATTCGAGTATTTGGGATTTTTCAGTTCTCTCGTAGGAGCGATTGCCAATATGTCAGTTGCTACTGTGCTGAGAATTAGTTGGGTATTGCGCAATATTCGCTAACCGAAGTAGAACCTTGATGTCTGTCACGAGATATGATACCTTTCAGAAGTTTAGGCTTGTCTTTCGTGTATTCAGTGTATGGATAGGGTTCTCGGGTAATTTTTTATTGGGTAGAATTTTTATGAATAGTTCCTTGGAGTTAGTGTGCCTGATAATAAGTTGACTGTGGAAATTCCGGGTACCAACTTGGAATTGTTTCACATTGAGAATATATAACCTTTGCACTAGTAGTCTTGTTGGTTCAGTAATAATATGGCACAGGGAATAGACGGGTTAATTTTTGATATGACTGTCGATATGACCGACTTATGAAAAACACCACTGCCTCGCAACGGAGATGTTGGAATAGCTTCACCGTCCTCAACATATGAGAAAGCTGTCAACGTTACCTCTGCACTTTGGTGAGACGATCCATGGCTTTGGAGAGATGTCGGGCAGGATGCCTTCATGTTGTCGTAGTTTTGAGGAGACGTTGGGTCGGCGCAACAGGATTCGTGAGTGCCACATTCAACATGGGCTTGTGCAGTCGCAAGCCATTCATCTTGGTCGGATCACTGGGAAACGAAGGAATACATTCAGCTTGGACTGGTGCAGTCGCAAGCCTTTCAACTTGGTCGGATCATCGTTGGCGTGCGCAGTTGCAAGCTTTTCAGCGCGAGGCAGTACCAGGAGTGAAATCGTCTCAAGTGATGAGTTTCTTAAAAGAACTGATTGTGATATAGTTTCTGCTTTATGAGATATATATAAGTTTTGCACCTAGATCTTTTGAGGTGGGGTCTACCTCAGGTGCGTGGACCGAGCTACTGTAATTGCTCATAAAGGTGACCTTTGAAAAGTTTGGGCAGCTATTCGCAGGGTCCATTTTGACTTACACAGCCTATAGGAAAATGCTGAACCATTCGCATACCACAGGAAGTCGCAGAGCTTCTTGGTGACAGGACACAGGCAGTGAAAATGCAGTTTCAGCTTACAACCTTCTAGAAGGTGAACCGGTTATAAAATCTGGTTTTGAAGAAAGCATTCAAGTAATGTAAGTGTGTGTATGTGTACTTCGTGACGCCTTGGAGTACAGACGCGTGTCTTGCCGTACTTTGACCTCGAATGATGTCACGAAGAGTGTGTTCGTATGTGCATTGCCTAATGGATAAAATGGGAGGGATCGTTGAACGATTGGGCATTGCGATCCGTTATTTGTATAATTGAGCATGTGAACATGCCAAACGAGAACCAGCAGACATGGGGGTTGTTTTCCAGAGGATTTTGTGAAGTGAGTACAACTCATAAACATTTTAGACTAAACTTTCAGAACTATGAACACAGACATTACCCCTGTGGCAGTGAAATTTTGTGTTTCAGCAATTTTTTACATTTTCTGGTTTTTAATATGACGTTTGTTCTTTCACAGGTATTCCATTCCATTTCTCCCTCCTTCACGTTCCTTCCTCAAGGAAGGGAGTGGTATGCCATTTTGAGATGACCTGATTTTTATTAATTTACCTGTTTATAATTTGAATGACAGATAAGTTATTTTCTGTATTTCCTTAAGTGGGTGTTTATGATTTTGGACCTTATTTCCTTAGAAGAACTTTTCATAGTTATGATGAATCATTCGATCTCATTCTTCGTAATTTTTAAGAAGTTATTTTTCGTTGTTTTTTTGCCAATAAAGGTTTAGTTTTGTACTTAGTATCTCATTCCAGTGGTCCTTAGATTTTAGTTAGGGAAAGGTATAACTTATGATGTCAGCTCATGGTACACGCTATCACACAATATCTCGGGAAAAGCGAGATACCAACCTCTGTTCATAAAACGGAGACTTAAATAAAGTATAGGCTTCAGGATTGGCCTTTACACACACACACACACACACACACACACACATATATATATATATATATATATATATATATATATATATATATATATATATATATATATATATATATATATATGTGTGTGTGTGTGTGTGTGTGTGTGTGTGTGTGTGAATATATATATATATATATATATATATATATATATATATATATATATATATATATATATATATATATATATATATATATATATATATATATATGTGTGTGTGTGTGTGTGTGTGTGTGTGTGTGTGTGTGTGTGTGTGTGTGTGTGTGTGTGTGTGTGTTTGTGTAAAGTAAAGTAAAGATGCTACTCAAGTTTTCTGCCTCTACATTCTCAGTTCCCGAAGACCTTTGAAGCCCCAACGATTTTATCAATACATTTTGCTTAAGTGGAACATGTCTTGGTTGTGTACATGGTGATGAATTCCTTTCCGAGAAGCTGTCTGTGAGTTTACTGATGAAAAATTGGGAGCAAACAGAATGAGAATCTGGGATGTAAAAGTCTAGGTAATGAAGAAGAGGGCTTAATTCACGGTTTTCAAGCGATACATCTGAATTTCAGAATAGTAGCGACAGTGGTAGTTAGGTAGTTGGACGATAGCCGTAAAAGCATTTCAGTACTTGGACAATAGGAATCATCCTACTTTTAAAAGTTGTTAAACGTTTTATTTTTCCCGGCGGCATGTATGTTATTTAAAAAAACAATGAAAATTTAAGAATAAGCGTCAATTTCCACCCCCTCCCCCGCCTAAATTCACGTGGGAATCTTGTAACAATACAAGTTATAATTAAAATTTAGTGTTCTTATTGACAGAAAATTACCAAAATTAGAAGTTTCATCCTATAAAAGAATATACACACTACTACATAATGAATGAGAATAATGATTTAGGAGATAAGAGAAAGAATACTTATGTAAGAGATAATCGTTCATCATTTCAATGTTCTTTTTAAATATTAACGACATAAAGCGAGCATCATTAATATTTAATCGATCACAAAAGGGAGGCGAAGGCCTTCGGCTGGAAGTATCGATGCCCGTTAGCATATTTCCCAAGTCTGGAAGAGTTATAGTAGTAGGGAAAATTAGGACCAATCAAAGCGCGGAGCTGATCATGACGTCACAAGCCACGCCTTTTAGCTCTTCAATCTCATGTCCATTACTGCCAGTCACGATGCCGAAGAAGAACTTCCCAATTTCACAGTTTACGACCTGTATGACTTATACATTTTAGTCAGATATATCTAAACATAATTCAGCACTAATTCAACAACAATATATTCTTCAAATGAGATACACCGTGAAATATATTATGCGTTATTGGCTTCTCTCTCTCTCTCTCTCGGTAATAGTGGTCAGTGTCTGTTAATTCCTGCTCACAAAGTCGATATTTACTGCATAAATAATATTTTCATCGCCAGATTTTAAATTATTTACTTGAAAATGCACGTTTAATTCCATTTATAAAGAGTTGCGATAACTCATGGGATGAATAAAACAATATAATGCAAGATGGTAAAAACGATGGTATGGTAAAAATGACGGTATACGACCTGTAATTAACACTACGGACTACAGACAGGAGGCCAGGAACTTCGCAGCACTTCCATCTCCCATCAAGATGAATTTAATCTTGGACTTTGAAAGTGACGGCTTTAAAAATGTTGACATTAAATATGAACAAGACTGCGTCAAACTTAGAACCAATGTCAAGTGCAGAGCAGAATTCAAGCAGTGGAAAGAAATTTTTCGTGAAAAAAATAAGCAGTGTTTTAATTCTTATAAATTGTACCCAGTTGGCGGCGAAAGGAAATGTTGCAAATGCTAAACCGCATGGCAATGGTTACTGAGCTAGAGGGCAACTGAAATAAGTTGCTGCTAAAATGTTGACAGGGTGTAGTGTTATATGCCGGACTGTGTAATATACTTTTTTTTTTCTTCATCCCTAAAGTAGTACTTTGATTTAAAAAAAAAAAAAAAAAAAAAAATATATATATATATATATATATATATATATATATATATATATATATATATATATATAAACAAACTCTGAACATTTACCTATATATATATTTCAATGCAGTTTGCTTTATTTGGCTTTCATTATTGTATAAATTTATATCTCATATGTTAAACAATTTTAGCTGAACATTTACAGTACTATATATTATTTCAATGCAGTATTATATTTATGTATATATATTCATTATTGTATAAATTTAAGTCTCAGCTCAGTGTTAAGTCCATTTTAGCCCCATATATACTGTACTGTACAGTACTATATAGTGTGTGTTTATACATACACACACATATTATATATGTATGTATATATATATATATATATATATATATATATATATATATATATATATATATATATATATATATATATATATATATATATATATAATATAATATAATATATACATATATATTATAATTTGTAAGAAGTTGCTTAAAAGTCAACCCTTTACAATGTTAAGAGTGGGTTTGTCACTGCATAGCCAACCCAAGTTGACCCAGATACCAGCACATAAAACTTATCAGTATTCTGATCTGTCCCTTCTCCTTACCTGGGACAGGCATTTGGGTGCCACGGTCAAAAAGGGACAAGGATAAGAGTTTGAGTGCCGCTCCCTTAAGCAGCTTAAATGAACTAAGCTGCTTAAAACAACCATTCTATGAGGCAGAGTGATTGCGCTGAATTGTCTTTCCACAGGACACCTGATGAGATGCAAGCAGATGGTCAAGACACCTGGAAGATGATACATCTGGGGCACAGTCGCCATACCGGCCCGACATCGGGGTCCCTACCCTTAAAAGGAGCCAGGACACGAAGATCTTTGCAGTTAGCCAGACTTGCACGGGTGATCGCTACAAAGTGCTGAGAGACGCCCCTTCCCCTGTCCCCACCTGAAGCTCCTAACACAGATCCAGTCCCTTTGTCACCACGTGGACGGACTTCCCATGAGAACTAGTGTAGAGTGCCACGAGTGCGATCGCCCTTCGTCATTCTTCACCAGAGACCCTCTCCCCCACGGTAAAGTACAAGTGAAGGCTTTTCAGTCACGACATTTTGCTCTTAGAATTGTTTAGTGAGTGCCAGTACATCTCCGTATACTCTGTGCCCTTTTTCCCAGTGCTATTTCAAGTGTTTGTGTCCCAGTGTTAAGTGTTCATTCATTCCTCGTGACCTTGGCACCCTCAGTGCAGTCTCGATCCATCTTTATGTTTTATATTTTCCCTTACTGGCGTGTAATTCTTAAATCTCTCTTGCAGAGGAACCCATTTGCTATAGGCTCTTCTTGGGGTTTGCCTTGCAACCATTCAAGTCTCCAGTAGGAAGAATTCCAGGCTTTTCAAGCCTCCATATTATTTACCTTACCATTTCTTTGGTCCTTTATTGTAAATACAATTAATTTGGTTACCCCGGTGTTTACATAACATTCCCTCATGAAGAAGAGCCCTAAGCTCATATGAAACATCCCTTTTTCTTATCTTTTTATGATTCCCTGGACAGCAAAGTCAGCTTGCCGAGGCCAAGTGTGTAAAATTCCGTTGCTGACCTGTCAAAGTGCTCTACAGATCCAGAAAACCAGGGAAAATCATAAATATATATATATATATATATATATATATATATATATATATATATATATATATATATATATATATATATATATATATATATATATATATATATATATATATATATATATATATATATATATGTGATAAATTAGAACTCAGTCCTGGAACATCAGTTTATTCTAGCGTTTTGACCGCTGAGGTCTCCTTCAGGGAACTGATAAAACAGGTTATAGCAAATATATATACAAAATCATATTCCCTAGGGCTGCAAGCGTAGGGTAGAGTAAGGAGATGAAAACATTAGTGCAATCCTAGGGAATGTGATTTTGTATTTATACTTGCTACAACCTGTACTTTATCAGTTCCCCGAAGAATACCTCAGCGGTCAGAAACGTCGGGATAAATTCATGTTCCAGGACTGAGTTTTCATTTATCTCACTATAACCACACCTGTCAAAAATGAACTCTCATCATATATATATATATATATATATATATATATATATATATATATATATATATATATATATATATATATATATATATATATATATGTGTGTGTGTGTGTGTGTGTGTGTGTGTGTGTGTGTGTGTGTTTTACATAAGGATATTGCTAATCTTAACGTTTACCACTAGCCCACTCGAGCATGCAGCATGGAAGTCGAGCATAAATTTGTTGACAAATTTATGCATTAATTTTGAGGCATACATTTGGTTATTGAGTGTGAGCTTGTATGCAAACAGTGGTATACTCATATACTACCGTTATCCCTGGCTTTAATTAATGCATGTTGAATATTTGTCTAAAATTTTTTGTTGAAAGATAGTTTGGGAAAAGTGCCATCCGTGTTTATTTTAAAGCATATCGCAGTTCTAATAAATTTATGCATCAATTCTACTCTAGTTCAGCCAAGTAAAAAGTCTACTGTAACTCTATAAATAGGTATTCTGTACTCCTATAATTGCTAAAAACATTAAATACTAATGAAATACTAATTTTAATTCTTTGTACACAATGAATGACAAGTACGAAGGGTTTGCTAAAAATATTAAATATAAATTTAATAATCAGTGTTTTCTTTGTACACAATGAATTTTAAGTAAAAATTACGTAAGGGCTTGCTAAAAATATTCAATACTAAATTATATTATCACTTTTTATTTATTTGTACACAATGTATGAAAGGTAAAAATCAAAAGCAAAAAATATTCAATAAACTTTTTTTATATATTTGTACACAACGAATGACAAGTACCAATCAGGAATGTTATCAAAACGGAATCCACATCAAAAAGGCAATGTTTTTAACTACAGCTTATCAAGTACACCTTGAAAAACAACCTTATTCAGCTTAGCTACTGACAGGATGAGTTTGTCAAGTAACTATATTTGGCGACAGTAGGCTAACTTAATCACCAAAACAACAATACCGTAGGTTTCCTTAAGGGCACATTAGCTCTTGAAATAATTTAATGAATGAAGCTGATACTGTGTCCCTGTAAATAGTAGGGACTATATCCGTCTGTTTCCTGTTCATGACCAGTACATTGCTTTTATACAAAGCACAGTAATGTGCACTGCTACGAAATAGCTTATGCCCATAGAAAGTCGTAGCGTAAGCCTACCCTCTCTCTATTTTTCCCCTACAAGCAGGTCAGATACCATCATTATTACCATCTTGTATATTGTTTGATTCATCTCATAAGTTATCGCAACTCTTTATAAATGGCATTAAACATGCATTTTCAAGTATATAATTTAAAAACTCGCGATGAAAATATTATTTATACAGTAAATATCGACTTTGCGAGCAGGAATTAACAGGCACTGACCACTATTACCAAGAGGGAGAAGCCAGTAACGCATAATAAATTTCATGGTGTATCTCATTTGAAGAATATATTGTTGTTAAATTAGTTTTGCATTATGTTTAGATATATTTGACTAAAATGTATAAGTCATACAGGCCGTAAACTGTGAAATTGGGGAGCTTTTCTTCTGCATCGTGACTGGCAGTAATGGACATGAGATTGAGGAGCTAAAAGGCGTGGCTTGTGATGTCATGATCAGCTTCGCGCGCTTTGATTGGCCCTAATTTTCCCGATCCCTATACTCTTCCAGACTTGGGAAATATGCTGCCCGTCACCTCAGCACACGTTCTCATTATTCATACAGAGACTCCGTCCTCACCAATGTTATACATGGCAGCCTATGTGAGCCACTTTCCCCCATATGCATTTCTGTGTGGATAATGTGGTGGACTCATCGACTTCACGGTGAGAGTATCATCCCTTCATTCCGCTCTAATTACTCTCCCTTTGAACTTTAGAGGTCACAAGAGCGACTAAATGTTTCCCCGCTTTTTTTTTTTAGGGTTTTCAAGTAATTTATTTTTCTGTAATTAGCTCGTTACTGTTTCATACCGGTAAGCTCTACAGTCTCGTTAGTACTTAATGATATTTGATTTTAATATTATTCAAATGGAACAAGAGTAAACTCATGCTAAGTGAAGTAGACGGCCGCACGAAGATATCTTTTATTAATACAATTTGTCGACCACGCAATACAGAAATGGGTTTCTATAATACTTTACTCCCCAAGGGGGCTAGAACTAAACACAGCGTCCCAAGGAGCTTCTGCCATGTTTAGTACTAGCACCTCGGAGTAGGTGATGCGTACAGGTGCATAGAAACCGGGTTAATACCTGGAACAAGACTAAAAGTCAACATGCGAAAGTTGAGAAAAACAGGGAGAAGCGTAAGAAATAAAAGCATGACATAAAATCAATACAAACTTCCACACAACTGTGATCCTGAAGACTTGAGGCAACAACCAGCAAAGTCTTCGTGTTTGGAATCGATGGGGTATTACCCGAGAAACTAACTTTAAGAAAAAGACATTTTACATTAGGTATATAATTCAGTACAATAGACCTTCCATTGTTTGCCATTTGCAGTCAAAAAACATTCTCATGGCATAGTGTATGAGGAGAAACGAGCAAACATAAGCAGAGTTTTAACTGAAGCTGTGTTTACAATGTGTAATATTACGATTTTGTTCCAGTCTTAGAGTTAATTTGAATCTTTAAATATGTGTGGTATAAACATTTGCATATAGTTAGAAATTTAGCATAGTAATCGTAATATATTAGATAAATATAAAAACCTGCTTAATATAATATGATCTTTGTTTCCTTATTGTGACATTTTCTATAAACATTTAAAATGTTGCATTTTCTGTATTTAAAAAATATATTTTTTTATTACTTTCATATTAAACTATAGATCATTCGTACAAGATGAAATAATGAATTGAACTTTACTGCTGGTTTAAGGCGTAAAATATTTTGCAAAAGCATTTTTGCCTTTTTATTTTTAGTAGGATAAATTAATTTTAAAAGTTTTTAAACTGTATAACTATGAAACTGTAGAACAAACATACGGGCAAACAAACAGACAGTCTGCTCCAACAGAGAAGCAACCACAAACGGGAAAAAAAGTGAAGGAAAGTTGAAATCAAATACTAATGAGTCTGCCAAATTTCGTCCTGTGATCCCTAAAATACAAATGACATTGCTAATTAAACGAAGGGCCTTTTTGTTAAAACTCATTATGCTTTATTACCTAACTCTCTCTCTCTCTCTCTCTCTCTCTCTCTCTCTCTCTCTCTCTCTCTCTCTCTCTCTCTCTGTGTGTGCGTGTGTGTGTGTGTGTGTGTGCAATTCAGGCTATGAAAGCATTTAAATTATTTCTTTTCTTATAAAATGGCATATTCCAGCCCACCTCTAAACCTTTCAATACTTTTGTCAGTATTCCAAGACTGGGCATGAGCCAGAATATTATATTGTCTCTTCATTTTCGAAGACGAGAGCATCGAATCTAAACAAAGATCCAGTAACTTGTTCCATCCTTAAGCTTCTAAGACACAGTTACGAACCTTCTAACTTTTCTTCTATCATCTCTTATAAATTTTTGTATAATGAATATGTACTTCACTGTCTTACTTCCATCAACCTTTTTTATTTTTTATAATTAGAAAAACTTCGTGTTCATCTTTAGATATCACACTGATCTACTAAAACTGTTCTCGCTGTAGCTGAGTGCACAATTCCCTTCTCTGCTCTGTTACGTCACGGCACTCTTCTGAAAATCTTCGTTGTCCTTTTTCTAAAAGTTAAGAATGGCTAATTCTGCATCAAGGTTGTCTTATCGATGTCGTCCCTACAGACGTCAGGGTTCAACCACTCAGACATTATTTGCTCTCCAACATAAATGCCACACACCATTATTACTGCCTACCGGATTCTGTCTCTTTCCATCTACATACTTTTTGTTGTATAGGGTACATACAACAAATATATTTCGTAAGGTTATTAGTTAACAGAAAAAATTCTGAGGAACATGTTAATAATCACTCATCATTTATAGTGGTCGAAATTTTGCAGAGCGCACATCTGATCTTTGTCCATTTGCTTGCTAATGGACTTACAGAAGACCATATTCGAGAGGCCCCAAGGACACTCGCTCAGTTTTGCCAAGTAAACTAATAAACACTGCCACTTACAAAACTGGAAAAAATCTGCCAAAAGGCATCAATTTCATGCAGATAAGTTATATATACTAAGATTATTCATATACGTGTGCATATACATGTATACATACCAGGTTGTGCTAATTTACCCATTTTCCTTGCATATTTTCTGCTGGGCCAAAAGATCTACTTACTCCAAGTATTAAAACGCCTGTCTGCATTATCCTACATAACTAATGCTCTTTTATTTATTGTGCCTCCTGTTTTGTATGATTTACTGTAGTTGGATCAAGCTCCTTCTACTAAGACTTACCCAGCAAGAAACTCTAAAAGTTTATGTATGAATTCAGAGAGAGAGAGAGAGAGAGAGAGAGAGAGAGAGAGAGAGAGAGAGAGAGAGAGAGATCTTCTTTGAAATTAGTATTCGTTACTTGTAGATGCCGGGATCTAGCTCCTCACAAGCGTCCCTGTAATGACCCCAATCATTTACGTGGACTGAAGAGGACTATCAATATCCCCTCCACAATACGAGACATAAAGCACGGGAGCCACTAAAGGAGAAATACGACCAACCGTGTCGAAAATCTCCCACTATATTTTACCAGAGTAGCGCGTGTTCTGTTTGAATTGCATTATCTCTGCCTTCTGCTTAACTTCTGTATGTTTTATATGTTCTTTTTCAAAGTAGCTGCCAAAACGTTTGAGGATTGATTCTTGATCATGATTCATCGCAGTTAATGTTTATATCTTTAAAATTGGATATTCACGCAGACATTTCGTCGAATTTCCATTCCATTAATCAACACACGAGGTTCTGGAAAGTTTCCTTTTCAAAGGTCAGTTTTGGGTTTCTCACCCTATATTCGTTTCCCCAGAATCTCATATCTTTTCCCCTTTTCTTGGCTTGAACATAACATTTGCTCTTATTGTTTCATTTGCTGTTATTGTTTCAGTTTTTACATAAAAAAGTTAATAATATATAATAATAATAAAAGAAGCTTTGGGTTTCGCAGAACTTCCAGTCGTGCTGTCTCTCCAAGTATGGACATTTCCAGTATCCTTTCCGATGTTATGATTTACGTCAGCTTTGCAAAAATGTATTTTCAACTTCCTTTTTATCTCATTATCATGGAACACAGAGATAGAACGAATCCAAATGTGATGCAAGTTCTGTCACGTCCATTTTGTTCTACATTGAAAAATAAATACTTTTAAAACTTTTCCAGAACTGGCCGGCCAGTGGTAGTGAATTTTTCGTCATTTACATTTTGATTTATCTTCCGTCATTTATAAGTTACAACGTATTTGCTGTTATTAAAACAGAAATGACCAAACTTGGTTGCGCAGTGCACCAATGGTCCGAATTCGACTCGAGCTTAATTGAGGGACACGGCCTATTTACCAAAAATTCCATCTCGTATTTCTTCCCCGATAAGAAAACCAGCACTGTTCTTCATATTTTTCAAATTTTCAAAATCATGATCAAGAAAAGATTAAAGAATAAAATTGATCATCGTGCAACTTCCTTTATTAGTGCGATAATGGTCATTATTTTGTACTCACCATCACTTAAACCGAAAGAAAAGTTATATTTGCAGTGGTTAATACCTAGAATTCCAGTATCATAAATCTTTCAATTTTTATGTTCATAAGATACGCTCATAGTGGGGACATACTGAAATGCATTAACATCCCACATGTAGTCATTCAAACACACACAGACGTATGTAATTGTAATATCCACAATACCCTCTTAACTTCTCGATTTCATACTTTTTGAATACGGTTGTTGCTACTAAGCCTAAAATCAAAATGAAAAGCTATGAAGGCAAATGTATATATATATATATATATATATATATATATATATATATATATATATATATATATATATATATATATATATATATATATATATATATATATATATATATACATACAGGGTGTTTTGAAATTAGAGCCCCCAAAAAGTATTTAATATTTTGTGTGGCCTCCATCTGCCTGTACCACAGCCTGCATTCTTGAGGGGTATGATTACAACAAATCACAAAAAAGTTGAGAATCAAACTCCATTTCCCTGAGCACTTCAGTCACCTCTCTTCGCAGGTCGTCGAGGCTTGGTATACCATCATAGTTCACTGTGCGTGCTTCAACACGATCCTTTAAGATACTACCAATTTTTTCACACACATTAAGGTCAGGGGAGCTACCTGGAAATTTATTTGATGAGAAGAAATCAATACCACTGTTTCGAAGCAGCTCCTGTGTCTGAAGAGCCTTGAAACATGGTGCCTTATCATGCAAAAATGTGACTTCTTCAACAGATAAGACATTTTCAAGATCTTTGAGGAAAGGAAATACTCCACCAGTAAGCACAGTTTCTCTGATGTATTCGCCATTCTATGACTGTCCTTTTTCTTTGATGATCCACATTGACCATTTGGCTGTGAAACAGAGAAAAATTCCCAAACATTCAGGAAATTTCACAACTTGGCGATAGCGCACGTCATCGCTAGTGTCATCCAACTTTGCAGCCCAAATGATGTCATTTTTATTATTTGGCTTCCTGACCGTGTAAATGAAGAATTCATCTGATGTGGCAACATGAAGGAAGTCAGCTTTATCCCAATCTTTAAGAAATGAACCACAAAACCATGCACGGTCTTCTCTCTGTTGCTGAGTGATGTTGGGCTTACTGATAACATGAAATGGCTTGATATCAGATTTTTTCAACTTACAATATACAGCACTATAACTTCTCTTCTTTCCCTTTTTGTTTCTAGTTCAAGCGCCAATTTACATAAAGACTTTCTTGGTCTACCCACTGCCTCAGCTATGATGTCTTTTTACTCCTGAGAAAGGGCTTCAGGCCATCCAAGATTCTCACTCTTTTCACAATGACAGTCATATGGATTTTTGTTTCAGTTTCTTTTAACAAAGGATTCAACTCTTTAAATGTATTTAGCTATCCAGGAAAGTGAAATGAAGGATGCACCAGCATCCCTGGCCTCTCTGAAGGTTATAGCCCGGATTTGGTCAATCCATCTGATTTCCTCCGAGTCGTTAGCCATGGCTGTATGTAACTCCGTCACTCAGTCTGAAAAAACAAGAAATGTAAAATGAAAAATAGCTTAATAGAAACATAAAAAAATGTACTTGGATATAGGTTATAGCAGAAAACTTCATAACTTTCTATTTGTTCTGTGGAGGGGGCTTTAATTTTGAAACACCCGATATATATATATATATATATATATATATATATATATATATATATATATATATATATATATATATATATATATATATATATATATATATGTGTGTGTGTGTGTGTGTGTGTGTGTGTGTGTGTGTGTGTATATATATATATATATATATATATATATATATATATATATGTGTGTGTGTGTATATATGAGAATGCATGCGTTTGTATTTTTATCAAGAATACTTCCACCAGTCAAAGTGTGACAGTGCGAAGCATAACTTGAACTAATTTGCCTAGCTCTCAACTGGCGAGGGGACCTCGGTGCCTTCCAACCATTAAGCCATTGACTGATGAAATAAATCCATTAAGGAATCTCCCGACATATATTAACGCCCCCGGGAACCAGAATAAACACGAATCAGGCCATTACCTTAATGAGTTTAATTCGTCTCCTATGCTGCCGCTCCTTGCATCAAGTGAGACGACTCTTTATTAAGATCTATGAGTTAAAAATCATATTTGCTAATGAATTAAAGGCTGAGCCATGAAATTTGTAAAATTACAAGTAAACGTTTGAGAAAGCGTTACTAGTGCAGGCACAGTAATTTGATATATGAACATATAAACATCCGAGTAGATAATCAAATAATTTAATAAGCAAATGTATTATGGTTAGTATTAAGTTTTAACACTACACATGCTTGACCTTTATAACCTAAGAGGCTTAAATGTCTCAGATGAAAAATAATCTAATAACGTTGATGCAAAGGATGTAATATAAATCGACCCCGCAAACAAGTATGGGCATAAACAATCTTAAATGAATTTAATCGCTTAAAGGGTTATAAAAAATTCAAAACTTTTGCATCAATATTTTGTCAGATCATGGGCGAACTCTTGTGGTTTCTGTCCTAAGATACTGGTTTGATATGGTTCGGTAATCCTATGTAACTGAAGTTTGTTTGTATACCACTGTGAACCTGCAAGCACGCTCTAACTTTTTATCAAAATTCAGTTCACGTCAAACTGATTCCACCCTTTTTATTATAGCCCACATGGCTCTCAGACTTTCGTTTTATAGAATAAAAAATAGATCTCATACATTTTAATTTTTCTGTAAAAGAAAACTATTGAGATGGCTATTTGTCTGTCCGTCCGCACTCTTTCCGTCCGCCCTCAGGTCTTAAAATCTACTGAGTTTAGAGGGCTGCAAATTGCTATGTTTATCGATAAAATCCATCCTCCTGTCAGCAAACATTGCAAATTGCAGCCCTCTAGTCAGTAGCTTTTATTTTGTTTAAGGTTAAATTTAGCCATGAACGTTCGACTGGCAATGCAACAGGACAGGGTAGCACCGGGGCCTGGCTGAAAGTTTCATGGGCCGAGGCTCATGCAGCATTATATGCTGTACAGAAAATTCGATTGCGCTGAAGAAACATCGGAGAATTTTTTACTTATTTTATTTTCCCTTTCACGTTTTCACCGCATAACTCTACAATACAAATTACAAAAATTGTGAGCTATACATCAAAAGAGGAAATGTGCTTCATTGTAACTCGGTATATCATAAAACAAAGTGACCAGATTATGGCATCAGCCCGTTCTTTTATCCTGCAATGGGCGAGCAAGGGCAATCAAACGAATTTTCATCGTAATGCGACTAATACTCTCATATCGGAAATATGTTTGATTTGAATCTATTGTGTGTGTGTGTGTGTGTGTGTGTGTGTATGTATATATATATATATATATATATATATATATATATATATATATATATATATATATATATATCTCCATAACAATTTAAACGTTTCAACCATTACCCTCCTGCGTAATTAGCAGATAATAATACGGTTTAATTTCATGGAAACGAATTCAGTCATTTTACCAACAACAAACGTATATGAAATCCAAATTTCGCGTTTTTTACGGCAATATGATACATCACTTCATGGAAAAATGTGAATGGATTCGAACTGTGAATGACTATTTTATCTCTTGTATTTTTACATAAACATTAAAACCACCTTTTCAACGACTAAAATATTAATTTTCCTTCTTTAAACTTTCCTTTCTTTTCTTCCTAATGCCCATAAACTCTTTTAATCAGTTACTTTTTTAATTACAATCTTAACCCAATTCTCTCCAAGGATTTCCTATGGTCTGATCGTGATCTGCCCCCCTCCCCCCCCCTTTTTTTTTTCTTATAATTCACGATGTCATCCAAAAATTCTAAAAGCAACCCATTTATCACTTCGAACCCCTCCGCCCAGCCGGCTTCCTCTTGTGGTACTCCAAGACCTCCCCATTTCCACAATCTGTATCCATCTGTCACACCACATACAAGGAATGTGTTCCTTTCTTACGGTAATGACTAAAGTGCATCGCACTCTCTTTCAAAACAAACCCAGTGTCTTTCCATTTCACTCCTCAGTGCCATGCCTGAGCATATTTCACATTTATGATGATTATTTCTTCCTCAAGACTTATATGGTGTAAAGACCAATGGTGACCGGTCGGGTAAGGGAGCCCGTCATTGCATGTAACCTGTTGGGTGATTGATTTACTACTTATAGTAAGTACTTATGTTAAAAAGTATCTGCAGCACCGCCCTTTCCTCGCCTCATGGTAGAGCACACTCCGATTACAAAAGAAGTACCCCTTATATGCATTATGATAAGGCGTGATCTTACTGCAGTGGGACTCTCAAAAAATATATGACAGACATAATTTCATGAAGAATCTCAATTTGAACTATTCAGGTATACACTAAACAATTTGTTTATCATACACAAACTATAGCTGGTTTGCATATCAGTCTTTGGTTTCACTGATCGAGAACTGTCAATATATAATCCAAATGCGTGCATGAGCGAACTCAAGGGTTTGGGGGAACAGTGCAATGTCCATTCTTATAATTACTCAAGTTATAGCCTCCGTATGTTGTATTCACCCAGAAGCCAGACCCCTCGTCGTGAAACAGTGTCATTTCACTCTTCCGTTGCTTTGTGTACAATGTTCGTGTTGCTTCTCAGCAATCCATATCAATTATATGCTATTCATAATCAAACCTATTCTGATGCATGATTAATTAAAAAATGCGGAACACGAAAATTTCAATCATTTCAAGATGTTACTACATTAGAGAGCTTGTTAAATATTTTAATCATGTATCACAAACGTCTACTCTTATTTTCTTTTGTAGCAAATGTACTGAACAGAATTAACTGTCACCAAACAATGAGCTGTGGACTACGTTTCATTTGAGCGAAATATATACAGTAACATTATGCAACTGGCACAAGTCTATAAATAGACACCACACAGAGTACAGGTTAGATTCATAGGAAACAGCTCCTCGGCGGCCAGAAGTGCTTTTAAACATTTCATGCAAATTGTAAATAGAAGAATATTGGTTTTCCTTTGGAAGTGGGTGGTAATATTGTTTTCAAAAAGGCATGATAAGAGTGAGTGGTCCTGATCTTTGTTTTTTACTCATCTAAAACAAACATGAGAAGGCACCAGAACTATATAACATTATTTAAATCGTCATAAAGAATTTGTAAGATTTAAACTTCTTATGTTTCTAGATACTCATAGATGCGCACAAAACTAGGGGAGTTGTAATAATTTGCCCATATAAACAAACATTGGTTAATGAATAAATTAACATACCTCCCCCAGGTAAAGTAATAATGAGCTCATTGTTATTTTCATTACAACGATCCTAACATTTTCAGATTTGCCTTTCACTGGAAAATATTTCAATGTACGTACCACTCACCCTTAAAACAAAAAAGGAAAAAACTTTGTTTACATTGTTAAATATTCCCAGCTACTAGCATTCTGCTGATGCTCTTCAAAAAAAAAAAAATATATGTATATTAGTTCAACTACCCCAGTGTTTACTGTTTAGTTAAGATATCTCTGCAAGGCCTTTAATCTGCAAAACAATTTTCTGTTACACATACAAACATACATACATATATGCATACACACACACACACACACACACACACACACACACACACACACACACACACACATATATATATATATATATATATATATATATATATATATATATATATATATATATATATATGTGTGTGTGTGTGTGTGTGTGTGTGTGTGTGTGTGTGTGTGTGTGTGTGTGTGTATGTATGCGTGTGTTCATGCATAAATACATACACACATATAAATGGCGATATTTTGGTTAGTCCTCACTTACATGTAACATACAAGTGTGAAGGACAAAACCGTCTTGGTGATATAGGTTTTCTTTGTTGTATTTTCGTATGCTATTATTTCTATAATTACTTTTAAAGTAGAAAAATAATTAATACAGATATTTAACAATAAATGTACATCACGACAGACTGTTGTTCAATAGCATTTGTAAAAGTGTTTCTAAAAATGAAATACAGATTCAGGAGAAGGATAACCATTGGGACTTTCATGCAATTTTTTCCCAAGAAACCAAAAATTTTCGAACTATAACTTTAGAAGCAATTTAAATCCCTTTCTCCCTCAGAGAAAAAACTATTTCTTTACAAAGTAAATTTTTCGCAGACATATATCACTTTTCGAGTAATTCCCTGAATGAATTATAAACACAGGAAGACAATATTTAGGAAATGAAACGAATAATTTATTTTATTTACTTACAAATAGCTATATGTCTGGTAACAAGAACTTAAAACTCTTTATGTTTTGAATATTCTCAGTTTCATTAATATGGAAGGGTTCCTGAGCACGAATAGGGAGCCCCTCTTCCTTTAAAATTAGTCTTTATATTAACCTTGCTTTCATAACGAAGATGTATGTTATATATTTAATACCCTCTGTGTATCTTTTTCGGTCGATTCCAGGGAACTTTCTGCAATACATAAACAAGACTTAAAAAAACGCTTTTGTTATAAAATTCTAAGTACAATTTTAACGTTTAAAAAATACAGTCAACAACAGAGGGCTCGATAAAAACAAGGAGATGAAGTGGTAGTATGACAATGAAGGTTAAAAAGAAGAAACGGGGAAGGAAATTAATATCTCTTGATAGACGTGCAACTCAGGCGTGTCTTTCAAAATAACACACCCACGTCTATGAACGGGGGTTGCGTGCAAGGCTTTCCCAGCTCCTGTCGAAGGAGGATAGGTGACATTTGATATTTTCAGCATTTCTGGGTATGCCTGAAGGAGAGGTTCTAAATGTAATGGATATAGGATCACTGAATGTATTCCAGAATCACTAGCGTTTGATATACTACCAGTGATTTCGCTTTTATTTGATTTTAATATGTATTCGTGCATTGAGGTTATGGGTATTTCTTTTATTTTTAAATATTTTCATTATTTCTATTTTTCTCTCAGTTTCGTCTTTTTGCATTATCAGTAATAATAATAATAATAATAATAATAATAATAATAATAATAATAATAATAATAATAATAATAATAATAATAATAATAATAATAATACTTATAATATTAATAATAATAATAATAATAATAATAATAATAATAATTGTATGGAAATTATAAAAGAATAAGAAAACTGACAGGATTAGTGATAACGTTCGTAACACGTTCCCGGTGACATAAAACGTATAGATTCAGAAAGGCTACTCTTGAAAGGCGTTGTAAGCTTCTAGTATCGTTTATTTTCTATAGAAATCCCACCAGCAAAGGCAATAATCTTGCTGCATCTGAGAATAAAGTTTGGAACTTTTCGGTTGCCTTCCCGACAACAAATATATTGGATGGTCTTACTTTCCTTAAACTTTATGAACAACTTTCGACGAAGTTTAAAGACATTTAAATTTGTTTTCTGACCTCTTCTTTTCACAAACACTCATATATATATATATATATATATATATATATATATATATATATATATATATATATATATATATATATATATATATATATATATATATATATATATGTATGTATATATATATATATATGTATTTTTTTATATGATATAACTTTCTTTAAATTTCATGAAAAAGTTTACTAAAAGTTTAAAGATATATACATCTGTTTTTTTAGAATTCACTTATATATATATATATATATATATATATATATATATATATATATATATATATATATATATATATATATATATATATATATATATATATATATATATATATATCTATATATTATATATATATATATATATATATATATATATATATATATATATATATATATATATATATATATATATATATAAGTGAATTCTGAAAACAGATGTATATATCTTTAAACTTTTAGGAAACTTTTTCATGAAATTTAAAGAAAGTTATATCATATAAATAAATATGTACATATATATATATATATATATATATATATATATATATATATATATATATATATATATATGAGTGTGTGTGTGTGTCTATTGAGTGTGAGTGCGTGCGCGCAGTACGTAAGTACAGTATATAGGTGTGGATGAAAATTAATCGCCGATTTTAACGTTGTTGTCCAAGCAACGATTAGCTACTCTCTCTCTCTCTCTCTCTCTCTCTCTTTTATATATATATATATATATATATATATATATATATATATATATATATATATATATATATATATATATATATATATATATATATATATATATACTCTGTCTTCACTGAACAATCATACCTCTTCTTACGTTTTGTGAATATCCTTATTCGAAGTTTTTCTTGAAGAAATTAAGCAAGTTACTCAATTTTTACCCATGACATTATAAAATCAGGATTTTTCTTTCATTTTGATAAAATTTAAGTTTTGTTGATTTTGACGTTACTTAAACCCATGTTTAAAAGATTATACTCAGTATATTCCTTAATTAAATAGTTTACATCAGTTTACAGCTCTGAACATGGTATATATTAACTCGAAAATTTGGGTATTTGACTGTTATTGATAGTTACCCTGCATTTGATTCTTGAAATATATTAATATAAAGTATAAAGAGAAATATAACAGAATAAATATTTATTTATATATGTACACACGCACACACACACAAATATATATATATATATATATATATATATATATATATATATATATATATATATATATATATATATATATATATATATATATATATATATATATATATATATATATATATATATATATATATATATATATATATATATATATATATATATATATATATATATATATATATATATATATATATATATATATATATATATATATATATATATATATATATATATATATATATATATATATATATATATATATATATATAGAGAGAGAGAGAGAGAGAGAGAGAGAGAGAGAGAGAGAGAGAGAGAGAGAGAAAGAGAGAGTGTTAAAATTTTCACCATCGAACTTTTCCCCTATTGATTGAATGTGTGGTGCAGAGGGGTACAGTCGTTTCGTTCCTTACCCAGTTGTCAAGGATGAGGTCGAACCATCAAAAACTTGGTGATATGAGCTCTCTCTCTCTCTCTCTCTCTCTCTCTCTCTCTCTCATATATATGTAAAGGCTCGCGAAGGTGACCTTTGAAAAGTTGGGTCAGCTATTCGCAGGGTCCATTTTCACTATACGCAGCAAATAGGAAAATGCTGAAACATTCGCATACCACAAGGGTCGAAGAAACCACCTTGGTGACAAGACACGGGCTGGAAAATGCGTTTTCAGCAAAGAACGTTCTAGAAGCTGAACCAGTTACAAAATCCGGTTTTGAAGGATGCATGTCGATAGTGACGCCTTGAAATATAGAGGCGTGTCTTGCCGAAGTTTGATCTCGAATGATGTCATACAAAAGTACGTTTGTTCGTCGTGCGTTACATAATGAATATAATGGGAGGAACCGTTGTTCGAATCGGACTTGTGAGAACCGATTCATGTGTGTCTGAAGATGTGTGATTTTTCACATGGAGACTGTCCCAGAGGACTTGTGTAGTGAGTAAGAATTCATATCCGTTTTTAGACTTTGTTTTTCAGAACTGTGAACACACGGTATCTCCTGTGACAGTGAAATGTGTGTTTCTGCAATTTTTTACATTTTATGATTTTTAATGTGACGTTTGTTTTTTTCACAAGTATTTCTGTTCCACTCCATTCCTATTCCTTTTTCCTCTCTCCCTCCTACAAGGGTGAGAGTGGTATGACATTTGAGATGACCTGTTTTAATTGATTGACGTGTTCATGATTTGACAGATGAGTTATTTTCTGTATTCCCTTAGGTATTTGAGTGTTTATGATTTTGGAGCATTATTTCCTTAGAAGATTTTCTGGTAGTGTTGAAACATTGGATTTCGTTCTTCGCAATCTTTAAGAAGTTATTTTTCGTTGATTTTGTCAATAAAGGGCTTTAGTTTTGTACTTAGTATCTCATTCCAGTAGTCCTTAGATTTTAGTTAGGGAAAGATACAACTGATGAAGTAGCTCACGCTACATGCTATCACACAATGTCTCGGGATAAGCGAGATCAAACCTCTGTTCATAAAACAGAGACTTAAATCAAGTATAGGCTCAGAAATGGCCTTTACAGTTTTTGGTGGCAGCGGTGTGCGAAAGATTTTGGTGGCAGCGTAAAAGATAGCGTATAAGGTAGTTAGGGCAGTTAGAAGGTGTTAAATAATTAGGCATATATACGTTTCCGAAGAGACATAAATTAGTGTTGGCATCTCAGGATAGGATTTTGTGGGAGTTAGCAGTTACTGGGGGTGAGCTGCGAGCGTCTCTCTCGCTAGCTAGTGTTTCGTGAAGAGTGTTTTGGTTAGGGGGTAAAAACAGTGATATTGTGCAATAATTGCGATATTAAGACCGCTATGAGTGTGGTAAAACACGTGAAGACGCGCGAGTGTTTTTTGTTTCTCTCTCTTTCTTCGCTTGATGGAAATTCGCACGCTGCTGACGTAAGTGTTGTGATGTTATTTTTTTTTTTAGTTGTGTTAATGTGAAATTGTCCTCTTCGTTGTGTTGTAACTGGTGATAGGGACAACTGTGTGTTTTTTGTCGTTGAGTTTTGACTAATGTTTCGGTTGCAACGGTTGTGTTACGTCATCCCCACGGTGACATAGTAATTGCGTCACGAGTTTGGGCGGAGCATCGTACTTGCTTTGCCACGCCTAGTGAAGTGCTGAGCGTATTATGGTGTGTTGTATTTTCTTCTTTTTTTTATAGCAATCTGCGGTACGCATCGGCGCGTATTATGTAAGGGAGATATTTGGTTGTTGGGTTATTTCTGGGAACTTTAATATTTGGGTAGTATCCTACGTGATATTTATGAGTTGCGGGGTGCAAAACAGTTTTTGCACAAGTGTGAATGCACTTCTTGGTTTTTGTAGTCACACACGTATGTGCGTGTGGGTATGTGTGTGTGAGTATGTGGGCAGAGCGCTTGCCTTTGCTTGAGTGACACTTTCCTTTTGGACAAAGGGAAGTGTTGATCCAGCAGTTTTTGCCGTTGGAGACAGAACGAGCCCCAAAGTTTGGTGTTTTCATTTTTTCTGTAAGCGTCATCAGGCCTTCGATGCATTGTAAGAGGGTGGGAAACGAATTTCTCTCTCTCTCTGTGCCTGAGAAGCGCTTTCCCGTGTCTTTTTTTCGTGGCCTTTTATAGCTTGGCCTTGGGAGAAGTGAACTTGACCTTTTTTTTTTGACTGACTAAAGAGAATCAGCTGAACTATAAAAAAAGGTCCTAAGTTTGAAGGTCCGTTCCGCTTTGTTGAAGCAAAATTGGGAAATAGATTTATTGTTGTGAATGAAAACACAGGTGTGTCTCGTTTGACACATATTTCTAAGATTAAAAAGACGGGTTAATGGGTATTAGCATGGATGCATTCCTGGGTTGTATTGTTGTTATGGTAATGGGTAGTTACGGGTCATTTTTTTTCCTTTCAGGTGTCAATGGGTTGTAAATGGGCATGACTTGTAGTTTGTTGTAATTCAGGAGGACGTTACTCCATAGAGTTTTACGAATTTTTAATAGTTCGGGTTCATTGTGATTTCTGATGTAAGCTGCAGTACTTAGTGTAAATTGTGTGCAGAATACCGTAGAGTTTTGTAGATATATGAATTTGAGTTTTGTTTTTTTCTATGGATCGCAACTGCGGTTAGATTTCATCGTTCGCACTTGGCGATAGAAATGGGTTACTTTGAGGTAATGGTTTGTTTTCATATGATTTTGGGAATTGTGACATGGGCTAATTTCATACGAGATTTGACCCGTGTGTTATTATGTTATTATGTTATGATGTGTTTTGTCGTCTGACGCAATATCTTTGAATATAGAGTTACAGAATAAGGGTTTGTTGTTTAGGATTTTACTTTGGGGAGGTATTTAGTATATCGGACTGAACGGGTCTGATCTTTTTCGGGTTGGGATATGTCACTTAGGATTTCGGAGAGGTTTAGGAAGGTTTTGATAGGGATATCGAATTCGAGTATTTGGGTTTTTTCAGTTCTCTTTTAAAATATCAGGGAGCTGTGCCATGAGTAATTGTAGTAGTTAGGATCATAGGAGCGATTGCCATTAAGTCAATTGCTATGGTGTTGAGAATTAGTCAGGTATTGCGAAATATTCGCTAACCGGAGTAGAACCTTGATGTCTTTTATTTAGATATGATTTTTCAGATGTTTAGGATTGCCTTTCGTTATTCAGTGTATGGATAGGATTCTCCAGTACTTTTTTCTGTTGGATAGAGTTTTTTTATGAATAGTTCCTTAGAGTTAGTGTACTTGGTAGTGAGTTGACTGTGGAAATTCCGGGTACCAACTTGGAATTGTTTCACATTGAGAACATATGACCTTTGCACTAGTAGTCTTATCTGGTTCAGTAATAATATGGTATAGGGAATAGACGAGTTACTTTTTGATATGACTGTCGATATGACCGACTCACGGAAAATACCACTCCCTCGAAATGGAGAGGTTGGAATAGCTTCACCGTCCTCAACATATGAGAAAGCTGTCAACGTTACTTCTGCACTTTGGAGAGATGTCGGGCAGGATGTCTTCATGTTGCTGTACTTTCGAGGAGACATTGGGTTGGCGCAAAAAGGATTCCCGAGCGCCACTTTCAACATGGGCTTGTGCAGTTGCGAGCCATTCATCTTCGTCGGATCGCTGGGAGACGCAAGAATACATTCAGCTTGGACTGGTGCAGTCGCAAGCCTTTCATCTTGGTTGGATCACCGTTGGCGTGCGCAGTCGCAGGCCTTTCAGCGTGAGGCAGTACCAGGAGTGAAATCGTCTAGATTAATGCGTTTCATGAATGAGCTGGTTGTACTATAATATCTGTGTTATAAGATATATATAAGTTTTGCACCTAGACATTTTGAGGTGGGGTCCACCTCAGGTGCGTGGACCGAGCAATCTGTAAAGGCTCGCAAAGGTGACCTTTGAAAAGTTGGGTCAGCTATTCGCAGGGTCCATTTTCACTATACGCAGCAAATAGGAAAATGCTGAAACATTCGCATACCACAAGGGTCGAAGAAACCACCTTGGTGACAAGACACGGGCTGGAAAATGCGTTTTCAGCAAAGAACGTTCTAGAAGCTGAAACTGTTACAAAATCCGGTTTTGAAGGATGCATGTCGATAGTGACGCCTTGAAATATAGAGGCGTGTCTTGCCGAAGTTTGATCTCGAATGATGTCATACAAAAGTACGTTTGTTCGTCGTGCGTTACATAATGAATATAATGGGAGGAACCGTTGTTCGAATCGGACTTGTGAGAACCGATTCATGTGTGTCTGAAGATGTGTGATTTTTCACATGGAGACTGTCCCAGAGG
>NC_089752.1:75110611-75115611 GCF_040412425.1 Macrobrachium rosenbergii | reverse complement strand
AGGGCGCGTAGAAGGTAATCCGTGGATGACTTGCGATTTCCGAGGGCAGTTTCTTCCACGTGGTGAGATGCAAGGGCTTCGGTAAGGGCAAGGCGATGGGGACTCCTCGAAACTCCAAGCAATGGCGTGTGGGCTCTAGGCAGGCCAACCGTGGAGCGAACACTTGGAATGCGGTCGAAGGGCACGAGGAAAGTATACTTTGGAAAGGGCCATGTGGGTAGGCTGCAAGGGCGTCGATGGGGCCAGGTGTTGAGGGCGTCTTCACTCCATATCTTCCAGCCCGCGTGTGTGTCTCGAGACCTCGCGGGTTTCTACCTTTATCCCCTCCTATGGGGCAGGGGGTGCGTCCAACACAGGGGTTTTGATTCATATGCACCTGCTGCCCGCAGGGGAGGCTTTGCCTGTAAGAAAAACGCCCAAGACAGATCACTTTTGCCTCGAAGGAAAGTTCTGTTTTAAAAAGGGAGAGCCTTAATCTTTTAAACCCTTGTTCTGACCGTGCTAAGTCGATAGACAGATGGTCTATCGATCGGGCAACTGGCAATACATAAAACAACAGAACAACCAACAACAAAAGTGGGGAGGCAATTTGCTAATAAATTCTTGCTAATCATAATATATATATATATATATATATATATATATATATATATATATATATATATATATATATATATATATATATATATATATATATATATATATATATATATAATCACGAAGTGCACCAAGTACCTGGTTATTACACAACTAATCACGGAATTCAAAATTTGACTTCACTTCCGCCAGATACCTGAACTCCCATAACAATAAAAATTACGACCGAGTACTCAAAATGTAACAATGATCCCTTAAAAAGCTCATTAATAATGCGAAAAATCAAAATAATTTTATCAAAACAAGTGTGAGGTATCAACAATTAAACAAGAAATATACTAGAGTAAAAGGGCATCACTCCATCAAACAACTTTAACTGCTTCCCTGGTCTTAATTTACTTCAACAAAACTAAACAAACAAAACATTTTTATCACTTTGCCTTGTGCACACAGTTAATCCTATTCACTGGTGGTCAATAAATGAAACACGGTTTTGAAAAACACTAAATATAAAAATTTATTTTTAAATTCAAAATTTATAATTAGAATTCACAATCTGAAAAATTTACTGTTACTTGAAAACAACACAACAACTCTTAATTAATTCTTGAATTAAATTATTAAACAAAATTAAATCACAAAACTTTAATCTATCAAAATATTTATTTAATCAAGAAAAATTTTAACAATCAAGAATTACTCAAGATTTGAAAAGAAAATCTTAATAAATGAAAATTAAATCAAGTATGCAACATTAAATGATCAAGAAATGTTTAAAATGCCAAATAAATATATGTTAAATCACCAAAATATAAAATGTAAAAAATCAAGAGATTGCGAACACAAGAACACACTAGAATATACAAAAGATTTATCAATAATAATTTCACTAAAGCAAAATTTCCCTAATACACCTGATTATACCATGGTAATAATAAGTGAAATTCACTTTACCTTACACAAGTATGTGAAAACCTTTGTAAAATCCACAAAACACTTTTTATCAGGCCCCATTTCGGTTTTCCTAACGTCAGATGTCAAAAGCTAAGATTAACACCAGTGACCAAACAAATATTCTACAGTAATATCTCTTTTTTGAAGAAAGAGAGAGAGAGTTAGAGAGAGAGGGAACCAACTTTAATGGTCTCTATAAGCAGAATCAACAAAATTTCAGGTTCCAGTGAGAGAATGAAGCAATCAAATGACATCAGAACAATACATGGTCAGCACAAGGCAATCTCACAAAATACGTTGGAATCAGTTCAGATATGTGCATTTACTCTCAAAAAGGCACATACGATTCGAACTGAAAATCGTAGGGGGTGAAGCTCATAATGATATCTCAACACGATCAAAACAGTGACTAGCCAGCCATAAAAGGCACGCTTTCAAAACAAAGACGAAGAACTAAAGTTGGTTTTCAGAACAGTACATGAAACATTATGAAATCACTCGTCTTTTCTCGTATGGGACAAAGCTTCCCACACTAGTTACCTTGTTATCCTCTCGGCAACAACCAAACCAAAACACGACATTATGAGTACAGAACACATGATAAATAGAAAGGTAAATATATAAAAATATGGGAGGATATGCATAATTTGTAACAAAAGCATCATATATATATATATATATATATATATATATATATATATATATATATATATATATATATATATATATATATATATATATATATATATATATATATATATATATATATATATATATATATATATATATATATATATATATATATATATATATATATATATATATATATATATATATATATATATATATATATATATATATATATATATATATATATATATATATATATATATATATATATATATATATATATATATATATATATATATATATATATATATATATATATATGAATTATTAATTCCCCTAGTGTGTTTTAGTCTTGAGAATATTGGACCGGAAATTCAATATTCCTCAAGACGATCTCCACATCTAGGCCTAGTGGTCAGCTCCCTTGCCTTTCAATTGAGAGACCTGGTTCGATCCTGATGTGAGTCAGAAATTTATTTCTGTTCCACACGTGATTGTGTGTTTATTATTTCTGCCTTATTGACTCAGAAGGGATAATTCGAACGAAATGCTGTCAACTGGGTCATTGCTGAGTTGGGAAGTTGGGGAAAAAACTCTGGTATGCAAGTAGTTAGCTTGCCCAGGTAATTCTTTAGGTGCAGTAGCCCTCATGTTCGAACTTCTTTTATGACTTGTATGGCCTAGTGGGCAGCGCCCTAACTTCAAATTGAAAGACCTGAGATCGATCCTAACGTGGGTCAGAAATTTATTTCTGTTCCACATGTGATTCTGTGTTGGTTGTTTTCTATATATACATTATATATATATATATATATATATATATATATATATATATATATATATATATATATATATATATATATATATATATATATATATATATGAATGTCTTTTCCTGTAATACCACAGTGTAATATGAATATAAGAAGGCCCATAAAACACTATTTAAACGTTGCAGCCATATATTTCGGGCACTTGCTTATGCGTCCCTGTTCACTGGTAGAATATGGACAGATGAAATGTTACAAGGGTATATATACAAAGCACATATAGGTGCGGCATTAAGTCTCCGATGGTATGCAGGTGACCGTTTCCTAAGAAGGAGGAGAATAACCAATTTCCTAATGGTTTTTGCCCTCATTAACGCCACTTTAGCGACAATTCTGGTGGTCGTGTTCCCTGGGACACCTTCTTCATAAGCGGCCTGAGGATTAAAGCGTTGATGTCATCCGATTTCCAATGTCCTCCTGACAAGTTCATATTGTTGGTTTGATTGATGATAGCAGATTCCAGCATCTTTCTTTTGTATGGACAGCTACTTTTGAAAACCTGCTCCGCCCCACTCCTGTTTATGGAATGGCCAGTATCTCTGATATGTAGGAAAATCTACAAACTCTCCAAAGCATATCTTACCGACCTTTTGTGCTCTATTATTCTTTGTGATAGTGATCTACCTGTCTCCCCTACGTAAATCTCTCTATAATTGCTGCACGGTATCTTGTAAACTCCGGTTTCTTCCATTTTGTTATTTAAGTATACGTTAATGAGCGAGCTCCCGATGGATTTGGGGTAATGGAAGATGAAAGGATTGTTAGACCTGAGTTGTTCTGTGGCTTTTTGGATGTTTTCGTCGTATGGAAGCTTTATTTTGTCGTTCAAATCTATTTGTCTGTTGTGAGTGGGACCTTTGTAGTATATTTTATTCACTTTGTTGACAGCCTTCTCAATAATGTGGGGTGGGTAGAGCAGTTGCGTTAGGTGTTGGCGGATCGTGTTGAATTCTTTGCCTAGGTACCCATTTGAACATATTCTAAGCCCCTGAGGAATAAGTTGCACCCTACCATGATCTTTACGGATGGTCATCGTAGGTTAGCAATGAAATGAATATGGAAACAGCGAAAGTGGGTTTCCTATATACTGTGAAGGCATATCTGTTCTGTTCTCTTATGATCAGTACATCTAGGAACGGCAATTTTCCTTCCTTTTCCCATTCCGTTTTGAATTTTATGGTCAGAACTAGCGATTTAGTCTATTAACAAATTCATTAAAGTCTCCCCAGCTATTGTCCCAGAAAGTAAAAAATATCATCTACTTCTCTAAGTCAGATCAGTTTAATTGGGTTTGATAGAGATAGAAAATTTCTGTTTCAAATATACCATCTACAAGTTTGCTAAAACGGGTGATAGGGGACTTCCCATGCTGACAGCCAAGTTTTTGTTTGTAAAATTACCATTGAAAGAAAACATGTTGTTAGTTACAGAGGTTGATAAATTTTAAAGTTTTATCTATGCTAAGAGGAAAATGATCTTCATATGGTTGTAACTTCCTCTCTAAGAAAGACAACACGTTTGATCAAGAACTTTAGTAAATAATGACTCGATGTCTAGGCTAATAAATTTGATGTTGTTTGAGGATGTTTAAACTATTAAATTTTTGTATAAAATCCTCTGCATGTTTGATGTGGGAGGATGAGAAGGTTCCTAGAAAGGGTGATAACAGGTCTGCGAGCCATTTTGATAATTTGCACATGAAAGAGCCCATTGCTAGATATTATGGGGCGTAAAGGAATCCCACCTTTATATGTGTTTGGGAGGCCGTAAAAATAGGGGAGAGAGGGGTTGATTACCTTGAATGTCTCTCTAGTAGTATAAGGACATAGAACCGGCTAGACATTCAAGGTGAATCAACCCCTCTCTCCTCTATTTTTACGGCCCGTGAAACACATGAAGATGGGATTCCTTTACGCCCCATAATATCGTTGCAGGCTCTTTATGGCTAAATTATCAAAAATGGCTCACAGACATCTTATCACCCAATTC
>NC_089752.1:75100611-75105611 GCF_040412425.1 Macrobrachium rosenbergii | reverse complement strand
TGGCAAATGATTTTAGCTTTCTTCATTGCTGTTATTTTTTTATGAACTTGGCTAATGGCTACAGACTTCTCGTCTATATTATTGTTTTGGTACTCAGCAACAATAAGGAATTCGTAATATTCGTTGTTCTGATTTCTCATTATATACTTTTTTCTAAGATATATCGAAAGTCGTCGGCAACTTATTAGGATTCGATAGGCTCTGGATGGTCAAATTGCCCGTGCAGCCTGGTTAAAATAATATTAGAAAGAGTTACATTATGTTCTGAATACGAGTGTCTCGTTAATGGTGTCATCACTTTGTATTCTAAAAAAAGTGAGAAAATTAAACATCCATCACAACTTGCTAGTTAAACGATAATGTACATTTAGAGGCCATTTCATCGGAGCAGTTTTGAGCCTGAATGACAAACAGTGCCATAAACGTTTCATGTGTCGTCGTAAATGATGACAGGACCCCTGTAATTAGACAGAGGTCCCTCTCTAGCAAGGCATCTATGGGTAATAAGAGGAACTCAGATTCTCTGGATCCTGTTTACAATGGCCAGTAAACCTTGAAACCCCTTTCCGCCTCATGCATTCAGCTCCACGTTAAACCAACTGGAGCAGTGCAAGAAGACTCCTGCTGTCTCATTTTGCTTGAGATTCCTCAATTCTCTCCTAAAGTTAATTTCATTCTGGTTAAAGTTTCATCCGTCTTTATACTTGTTTAATAATCTCATTGTCTCTACAAATAACGAGATATTAGGAAGACTTTTCGATGGATCCCAGGAAATCCTTGCCTATGAATTATAGTCAAATGAAATACTGAGCAAGGTTTGAGATAGATCAACATTTATTTTTTTTTCTGTTATTGTCAATTGATATCACCTTACGATATTTAAAATAGATTTCCAGTTACCGCAGTTTTAATGATTTCACCAATTGTATTTCTCCTCTGACCCTATATGATGGCGCAATAGATCTCAACAAGTATTTCAGTTTACTGCATTAATTATCCTCATAGGGCTATCAGTTGCAGATAAGCATGCCCTCTGAGGGCTTCCTGGATGTTCGAACTAAATCTATCGATATGGATATTCACTTGTACAATTTAACTTTTCATCTGCCTGCCTTACTTTTCATAAAAGGAGCATGGAAAGCTCAAATCTCGCGTTACAGAATATTTTGTTACTTGTTTTGATCTGGATGAGTTTTGAAACTATCTCTGCAATGGATCCATTAATTTTGTCTTGACCTCTGCTATCATAAAAAAAACGCAATGAAACTATTAAGGAAGATAACTCTTTATAAACTAGCTGCTTGTACAAATATTATAAAATTAAGATTAATATTTCGGCAGACATAACTCCACCACACAACAAAAATCATAAAGCGAGGAAATTAGTGTAAGATTACAGCGAAATAGAAACAGATATTTATTTTTAAGTCAGCAACAGTTTCGGAAAACTGTCTCTTACAACGAAAATGAGGGTAACGAGGAAAGATGCCTCTGAAAAGAAAACGTTTTTTTTTTTTTTTTTATTTCGTCAGTGTGTAGTATGGAACCGAGTGTGAATAAATCAATAAGGGTGAAAAATGGATGAAAAGAAAGAGAGACTTTTGTAGATGATACGATTATCAGTGGCATGACGTTTAAGAGAGTTTAATTAAATGCCAGGGAATATATCAAATCCCTTCAATAACCGAGAGTCGCCAGGTGTTAATGTTTCGCATTCGTATGAAGTGGATGGCTACCGTATGTGTAACACATCTGACCTTTGCTCCCACAATTCCATAGGAATATTATCATTTTTTCCCAATAACGAAATCATGCACTAACTACATTTTATGACGTCTGTCCTTCCAGTTCAACATCCGATGGATATTCTGTCCGTCACTATTCAAATATTTTATTGCACACTCAGCATATCTTTCAGTAAACGAATTTTGAAAGAATGTCTCTAAAAACTGGGTTTATAGTGTTAACACTTCTCTTGAAATTAATTCGTACTTCTTGCAAAAAAAAAAAACCAAGATGTGGTTTTTGTTCATAACCTTCCAGCCATAGTACCCTATAGTATTCCATAAAAATGTTAACATTTTATTTCGCAAGACTGATTTTTCTTTGCATTATACAAAGGAGTACAACCACACCAATGACTGTGATGCGTGAACCTGCAGACACACCCTGTACATACGATGCAAACAAACATTACCTCAGATATTCACGAGTATCCACGTGTCGTGAGCGGAAGAGGTCATATGGAACATACGACTGCCATTCATCATCAATAGATGTTGATTGTACTGATTTCGTTCTCACACGATTCTTTGATAAAATGAATAAACACCTTGCATAACTCATTGCGTAATGCTAATCAGTTTTATCACTTTGAAACTTTTATATGCTTTCCTAGATCATAGATCATTAATCATATGTTATATCAGTTAGGAGTAGTTCATAAAAGCTCTGCTTTCAAAAATATTGTTTGGCACTTTCCAATGTAGCTATGAAATTTATTTCAGATTTATTATTTTCAAGATATTAGTCCCAAGCATAATATAATACTAATCATCATCATAATAATCATACCATAATAGCATTATTATTATTATTATTATTATTATTATTATTATTATTATTATTATTATTATTATTATTATTATTATTATTATTATTATTATTATTATTAGTAGTAGTAGTAGTAGTAGTAGTAGTAGTAGTAGTAGTAGTAGTAGTAGTAGTAGGGCTTTAATTTGCATAACACTTTGTTTCCATGAAAGAAAAGATAGTAAGATTTACTGACGTCCAGACAAAGGCGTAATATCTGTAAAACGGTAACACAAGCGGTCTGAATTGTGTTGTGTACATGGCGATATGTCTGCAGACACAGAAAAGGCTCTAAGAAACGTAAACTACTCAGTATATGTCTGGTAAAAGTGAATTTTGAACTGACGATTGTATCATAAACGGTAAGATATTCAGATTCAAAGGTTTTCGGATTATGGGTCTTAGAAAAGTTCAGCATACCATGTCAGACAAGTCTGGATCATGAAGTCCAGTTTTGCACTTCAGTATGTTTTATTTATATATATATATATATATATATATATATATATATATATATATATATATATATATATATATATATATATATATATATATATATATATAAATAAATGTGATTTAATATATTATCTATAGGCATTATGTTTTTTTATTCTTTGCTTTCTTCATGACATTACCAGTCTTTTTCTCCTTCACTGTCTCATGGAAATTATTTCTATATATATATATATATATATATATATATATATATATATATATATATATATATATATATATATATAGAAATAGCCTGAGTAAGACCAGTGAAAAGGAGAAAGACTTGTAATGTCATGGAAAAAGCAAGAAATAAAAAAGGCACAATATAGATAGATATATATTAAATCACATTTATATATATATATATATATGTATGTATATATATAGGCTATATATATATATATATATATATATATATATATATATATATATATATATATATATATATATATATATATATATATATGTATATATATATATATACATATATACATTGAAAGAGAGAGAGAGAGAGAAATTAAACAAAGGACAACATAGTTCGGCCCTTTATTGGATATGCAATAATAATTCTGCAAGTTAATGCCATCACTGTTATATCACAGAATGAAACAGCTAGAGACCACTTGCTTATCTCACCGCCACTTGTGACCGAAGGTTCCACTCAACTTGGTTTTGACTAAGAACTGAGGAACTAAGATCACATGCATTTGCGACGTCCTGGCTCCCTTTAATAGACAATTGAGGCAAGAGAGAGAGAGAGAGAGAGAGAGAGAGAGAGAGATGTGGTCTTACTTCTCATAATCAAGAATCAAAAAGCATTATCTGTATATGACACCCGTATTTGTGTGTCAAGAAGGAATAGGTAGTTTTGAAAGCACTCACATAAAATTTTAAATGATCTTCCCGTTTCGTTCATAGAGCGGCCTAAATTGTGTTAGTTTTTTCGCATTTGGTAATGATTAAATTCAGTAAAATATTATTCAGCTTCCTTTGGACTAAGCATTGGTTATTTGCGGGACATGTAACTCAGAAGTTTAGAAGCGATAAGTACCCATGATACCCTCTATTCCATAAACTTCTTAACCCAATGATATAATGAACATCAAATGGATAGCTTGTCTTCCAGAGCACAGAACAATTAATCTAGAACTATCAAAGAGACCACAGTACAGTCACAACTGCACAATTGCGAATATAGTATCGAAGTAATCTCGCAAATTGAGCACCAGCGCATAAATCATAATTATGCCGTCCATTCTCGATGTTATAATCTTCACAAGTGATTTCACTGCAAGGTACTGAGGAGTAACTGCATTGTGACCTTTCAATATTGTGACTGGATGTTTGATAAGCCTTCGGGTTATGTTACAGAGATGTCTGTGAAATGTTTAAGAGCTTTTCTTATTTATGTGTTGGAATCCACACAAGTTTAATGGCTATGGTTCACATCCTATTGTGTACGTCATTTTCTAATGTCTTGCATTTCAGTTCAGTGATATCTTTCTTTATGAATGTAACTGACATATCCTTATCTAGCTTAGGCCAAAACAAATCAAGAAAAAGAAGAAAGGCGAAGAAAAGTGAGATGGGAAATAAGAGAAAGGAAACTCGTAACCTGGAGTAAATTTCCAAAGCTTGGTAGGATCGTCGGATTAAACAATGAAATACAAAATCTTGTGGAATGTAACATTCAAACTTATGGCATGGTCTTGAATATGTCATCATGCTTATCGTAGGTAGCAACGTACGACTTTCACCTTAAATTGGAGGGCCCTTGAAAGTTAAGCAATTTTTGGACAGCGACTATGAAAGGTGGCACAGGAGATCTCAGTGGTCAATCGATTTTTTTGTCAACTGAAACCGTAAGGAATTAATTTCTCTCTCTCCCTCTCTCTCTCTTTCTCTCTCTCTCT
>NC_089752.1:75088111-75093111 GCF_040412425.1 Macrobrachium rosenbergii | reverse complement strand
ACCTTATACCAAGAAGGCAAAGACAGAATGTGCATAAATAAAAAGTTAACTCAGGTAGAGCTGAGTGGAGGATGTCTGGCTATTTAACTGGGGAACCAGTTGTTTAATAAATAAATATTCCAGGATAGGCAGTTCGCATGCATTGCTTGTTTGGCCTATGATATAGAAAACATTTCTATCAATATATGTTTTACAGTTTTTTTTTTGGAATGGTTTCTTATGTTTGAATGCTCGGGATTGGAGAGCCTACAGCCAGTACGAAAACGTTGGAAATAAGGAATATATATATATATATATATATATATATATATATATATATATATATATATATATATATATATATATATATATATATATATATATATATATATATATATATATATATATATATGTATATATATATATATATATATATATATATATATATATATATATATATATATATATATATATATATATATATATATATATATATATATATATATATATATATATATATATATATATATATATATATATATATATATATATATGTATATATATATATATATATATATATATATATATATATATGTATATATATATATATATATATATATATATATATATATATATATATATATATATATATATATATATATATGTATATATATATATATATATATATATATATATATATATATATATATATATATATATATATATATATATATATATATATATATATATATATATATATATATATATATATATATATATATATATATATATATATATATCCTTTACGCCCTACGCATTCGGCGATGTCTTTGTCAAGGTCAGAGTGCCTGGGGCATCGTGTAAAGATGCAGCCTCACCTTGCGGGAACACGAGCGAGGTCAGAGAGAGACAGGCCATGAACGAGGGAGTACGCCGCGTAGCGTGCTGGAACGGTCTCCTTTGTCCCTTTACTCCACTTTTGCCCCTACGTCTATATTAATTAGTGAATTGGGAAAACTGCTGGTATCAAGACTTCCGAGTGTCAGTTTAATATGTGCAAATGACCGCGACGTTCAGAAATAAATCCGATTCTTGTTCAGCTTCATTTGATTGACTAATAACTTTTTCTGTATTTCCGTTTCCTTTGTTTCATCCTCCAGCCACCACTTACGGGATACGCTATTACGAAGTCTAGATTAAGCCAAATTATTATATTGTTTAGCGTTAGCCGAATTATCCCAGTAAGTCTCGGGTATTTAGGCAAGTAAGTCATTTTTAATACTCTGGTATTCGTTAGGCCTAGCGCTCATTGTTTGGGGAGAACTGTTGCATCTTTGTATTTAATACCATCTTAACAAGTAGAGATTTTTTCTCGTCATGATTGGTGACGTTTATCATAAGTCTTTATTCAGCCGAATATTCTTTGTTAAGATTAGTCACCCTTAATTGGCGACCTTTGGTTAATTAACGTCAGTCTTTGAGGTTAATTCGTGGCTTCAAGTGACAGGTTATGTGCATTCTTGGCATGCAGGGCCGTGAAACTTTACATAAATTGAACAATAACTGATCAGCCAAGACACCCACATAACATTGATGACCTTGCGTAGAATCTGGAGAAAAGGAAATTAATTACATTAATTCCAAAGATAAAAGTCAGTTATTGAATTCCATTTTACTCTTCCAAACAAGGAGCCAGGCATAAAAATAAGCAATAAGAAGAATAGTTAGAATAACAGGTATAGTGAGAATTAGCGTAGGAAAGTGTGCACTGAAAGTGAGGCAGTCATAATTTGTAACGTTGAGAAGGGCATTTTACCGCGTTCCGGACCATTCGAGTTAAGATCGTCGTAACGAATCCTAAGACCGAATGTAGCGGAGTCCATTCATGTACACAAAGTAATTTAGGAATCGCGTCGGCAATTCCAATCGTTATTGTTTTCATATAGCGGGAATCATTCAAAACACTGTGTCAGTGAAATAGCGAACGAACGGAAATAGTAATTTTGCCATAAAATACATTTTTCAGTAAAGTAAATTTGGTCCCGTCCGAACCACAGACTCATTTCATTTTGATGGAAGTCACTCCTTAAACGGACGCTTTAGCCATGGAAAATACAGGAACAAAAGACACAACGTTGTTTGGTAATTTCGTTTTCCATCCTTAACGTAAAACGCTATGCATGATTGGTATATTTAGAGTAAAATCTGGATACCTGCATTTGTTTCGTTCGTTGTTTTGAATTTTGTGCTAAAAAGAAACTATCCGCCATCTTGATTCCTCTGCTGTGCGGGTATTCAGAATTCTTTTGAACTGGGTGCGAAACACCTGCAATTTGGGGTTCCCGCGCCACCAGAGGTTGTTTGAATTTAGGCCTAACGAGCTTTGGCAGCCATCTTAAGACCTTGTTATTGTGACTCATTGTTGTTTTCAGCCACTTTTGGAACTACTTTCTTTGGCATAGTAAACCCACCTCGCAATATCTTAGCTAGACAGACTTCAGTAGACAAAACCAAGATATAATTTAGTCAGGGAAAGATAGGCCTTAGTTAGGATTAATACAATAACAAGTTCCTATACAAATACCTGCTGTAAAAAATCATATAAAAAGAATTTAAAATTTTACGCTAAAGTCTTGTGACATCGCGTCGGCTCCTTTGAAGGTCAGATATAAAGCATCGCTAAGGAAGCCAAGACGACGTATCTGCTTTTTATTTAGAACCATGCCATTGTGCAATTATAAACTCTTACAGCAACATGTTTCTCAAGCAGCAAGAAATTAGATGATTGAAAATCTCTCCCTCTCTCTCTCTCTCTCTCTCTCTCTCTTCATTCAAGAAAGCCGTAGTGATAATCTTTGAGTGTCGTGACCGCTTCAAAGAAAGACGAATGCGACACAGAAATTAAAATTAATAAGTAAAAAATACCTCTGTCCAGTCAGATGTTGAGGGCATGTTAGCTTTACAGTGATAAATTGTTGATTGACTGAGGCCTGTTCTTGTAAAATCATAGTTTCACCCTCCTGAAAAGAAGAGCGGTTAGCACTGGGACCAGCCACTCAAGAGTACCTTTAGAAAAAAAAAAACCCATTTACTTTATTCCACAGTGCCAATAATTTTGCTGTCATCAATTGAATAGCTTACTTCTCTCTCTCTCTCACTTTTACCTTCCCTTTATCTCTCATTCATTACACTCTGCAGGGGGTGTAGAGTGCCTTTCCTCTATAGCCTAGTTGGACTCCAGTAGAGGTCCCTAGGAACACATTAGCACCATAGTGCCACCAAGCAACATATAGAAAAATAAATAAAACCAAACAAAGGGGGCTTACAGAAGAAAGTTCTTCTGGAACCTAACCTGCACCAGTGCCTAGGGATGCTGAAATTTTACACCAGTATGACACTCTACACGGCACACCCAACTACAATCACACCTTTTAAGAAGGGTGCCACGTCACTGAAGAGACACTTCCTGTTTGCCCAGTACCGTCGGCGGTTAGACGCCCTTCCCCATCAGAACCATGCGGCAGAGAATTATAAAACCTTCACAGGGCTGGAGATGGCGAGTCTCACGGCTGGAACTTACACCACAGGTCAAGAGGCAAGTGGACGGCTGGCCAAGCAAGAAAGGAAGAAAGACTCGAGCAGAGGAAGTATGAAGAAGAGCAGAGGAAGTGTGAAGAAGAACGAAGGTCGTATGAAGCCGAACAGAGGCAACTAAAAGAGGAAAGAGAAGAAGGAAGAAGACAGCATGAGTTAGCCTTCAAAGAGAAAGAGCTCGAGCTGGAAAGAGCGAAAATGGAGGGCTACCGAAGCTATGGCTGAACGGCGGCTTTCCAGCCCTTCACCTGCTGCATCAAACGCTCCAATTTCAGGGCATCAATTCCGTAGTCTTAAGTGGACTGAAGGACGAGCCAGGCGTAACTGGAGGAGATCGAGGCTCTTTCGATAACTACAACTGAGGATGGAAGGCCTTAATACTAGCCAAAGCATATGGAGGAAAAGCCAAGGCGGCGCTTGGATTCCACTGGAGAAGGCCAGAAGGCAACATGGCGGAAGTTCGTAGTCATTACAAAGGCCTGCAAAATAACCGGAAAAAATGGAACAGCGGTTCCGAGTCTTGCCAAAGTCAATGGTCTTAGACGGAGATAGTGTCACAAAGCCCAGTCAATGCGGCGCTGGTTCTCGACTCCTTGCCACCGCACGATGTTTGGGGATCTTTCAATCGGACCATGCTAGAGGCCTTTGCAATGTGTGCCTGGGCGCTTAACATATCTTAACGATAAACGGCCCCAACATATGGAAGCCCAGCCATGGCTGATTCGTGAAACTGCTTAAATCAGTCGCGCAACACCTCTCAGAAGCGAATCATCCCTCCGGCCTACCTCTCAAGCTCGATCGCCCGAAGAGATGGACTGCTGAGCAAGACTATGTGCACCTACTGCAAGAAGGTAGAGCACGCTGAAGCTAGTGCTGATAAACTAGGCACTAATAAAGGAGCCTACACTACCAGCCAGAACTCCTCTCTGGTTCATCACTCAGCCCTCTACTCCAGCAGTGCAGGCCACCCCAGGCCCATCAGAGGCCCGTGCAAATCACCTGTGCTGCCAGCCACTACAAATGCTGGATCTCCGGCCTGTCACATCATGTCCTACACAAAATTTGTCAGCTGTTAGCAGTTCATTCTCTGCGGCCGGTCCGCACTGGATCTTTACCCCGAGACTGGAAACCCAGTTCATCTCAGTGGCCCTGCTAAGAGCACTAGCCTGCCCACTTAACCCTTCTAGTCACAGTAGACACTCGGCAGATATTAGCCTGATCACTGGGGCCCAGTGCCAGCCAGTGCCATGGTTGATGGGGGAGGGGAGGAGGAGGAGGGAGGAAACCTGGTGGGAAATGAAGTCGGATAGAGAGGCCACACACCATTACCCGTTCCCACGGTCCAGCTCTGATTCTGACACAGCAGGCCACGTGCCCACCACCTTGGGCGTGGTGGGTGATCGACCAAGTGGCCTTCTTGTGGGGCG